>NC_056734.1:997175689-997355689 GCF_019279795.1 Protopterus annectens | reverse complement strand
CAACTACTGCCCTTCTTTCACACATACTGTTGCTGAGGCCAGAGACAAAAACCTTCTCATGTCATGTCTTTTCCTTGACCTCTCAAAAGATTTTGATACTGTCTCATGCTCTAAACTACTAGCTAAACTAGCTGATCTCAACCTCTCCTCCTCTGCTATTCTCTGGTTCTCTAGTTACCTTTCCAAAAGGCTACAGTCAGTCAGATGGCATTCCTCCTGCTCCCTTCTCTTACCCATCCAGACTGGTATCCCCAAGACTCTATTATAGGACCTCTTCTTTACAACATCTTCACTAACAACTTCCTACTCTGATCTCCATCTCTGATGATATCTCTCACCTCTACTCTATCACTCAAAACACATTCCACACCATCGAAAAATGGCTAACAGATAACCAACTAATCCTAAACTCCCCAAATAAACAAACTCCTCCTCTTCATCCCCAAATCTCTCTCCCACTATAAATCCACCTTTACCATCTCATCATGTGACAGCATGCTTATTAAAACCAAATCACATACTAAACTTATGGGTATCATAATTGATGACCAACTAAAATTCAACCTGCATATTCAACATTATGTAAAAAAGACAAATAAAAAAATGGGTCTTCTTTGTAGAATTAAAAAATTCCTAGCTGCAAACTCCAAACCATCTCTAGCACAGGCATTCCTCCTGCCCTGTATTCTATATGGCTCTCCTATATTCACACCTCAACAGTCTACCTTATTAACCAAACTGGAGCAAACTTATAACAACATAGCTCAATTTGCCAATAACCAACCTTACAAATCTCATCACTGCCTTGCTTTAAAACAACTTCAGTGATTCAGATTCTCTCAACTACTACTCCTTTCCCAGCTACAATTCACTCGCACTCTACTAAATAAATCATCAGCCTGTCCCTCCCTCTCCTCTCTCATATCCCTCTTTACACCCTCTCAAACTCTACGGAGCTCTGATCAACACCTTCTTAATATTCATAAAACCAACAAAAACATTGTTAAACTTCTTTACAAAAGCACAGTGTCTCAAGCCTGGAAGAATCTCCCTCCAAATATCTGAAACATCCCTTGTACAAACCACTTCAAAATAGAACTTAAAAACTACCTTCTTAATTCTAGCTCCTGTCCATGCCAGGATCCCACTTAATCAACCCCCACCTCTCTTTACTCTAAAGCTTAGAGTTTTCATTTTTTTCTAAAGTTACTGATGAAACACATTTAATTGCCATATAAATAATGAATTGCTGCTGTTTTGTTACTTATACCGTTTGTAAATATATTTTTACACATACTCCTGGTATATAGCAATGCTATTAATGTTTTTATTACCTAACTAACTTTGTATCTTGTAAATTTTAGGAAATGTCTATATGTTGTGAAGACTTATTTTTTCTCTACAGCTGTATATGCTTTTTACTCTGCCATGCTATGCCTGTATGTATTTTTCTTGTGAATTTGTTGACGTGGATTATGAACTTTCAGGTATTTTAGCATATTTTCTTGTGGGTTACATGAGTGTAGTTATTTATTATAGTTTAACTGTTTCATTTTCTTTTTCTATAATACCTCCCATGTTACCCTGATGGTTTTTTGTTTTAGGTCCTCCTCTCTAACTGCTTTTTTGTACTTTGTGAGTACTCTTTCCTACCATAGTTGGTAGCTTCTCCCACTTTTTCTTTGTCTATAATAAAAAAATATATATATTAATTATACAAATTTATATAATTGTTATTTGCTTTCCTCTTGTGCTTAGTACTCTTATTTTTTTTCAAGATGTCAGAAAAACTTTCGTGTTTTAAAAAGTGTGTTTCCTGTGGGCATAAGATCCCAAACTCTGATGCCCACAGGGAATGTGTCTATTGTCTTGGCCCTGCACACTTAGACACTGATTGTGATAACTGCACTGGATTCAACTCTCAGGCCCTTATCAATCGGAAGAACAAGCTAATTCTGAGAGGCCTTCTTCTTTCTAAGTCTTCTCCTTCAGTTGCTGGGGCTCACTCCCCTAAAAAGCCTGTCAAACAAAACAGCAATTCTCTACCTAAGGACATGGAGACTCATAAAAGGTTTCCTGACTACCATTCTGCTTCAACTTTGCCTCCTTCCTTGGAGCCTCCAGACAAGGTCTTCAAAAAGACGGATCTGTCATTAACAGATTTGGCTCTCCAGACTGCAAGATCCCCACTGATCCGTACTTCCCCTTTGACTCTGGAACATATTCCTTTTAGGTTTCCCTCTACTTTTCTTGAGTAGTCACCCAGAAAGCATTCTAGACCCCCTTCTACTACCTTGTCTCTCCGATCCTCCTGGAGTCTATCCGAAGCAGATGTTAACAGGATGATGAGGAAGTTCCTCAGGACACAGATACAGATGCCCACCTCTGGGGTTGAAATCCTGCCTCAAAATGCCTCACCCTTCTCCGATCTGTCCTCCCGTTTTGGAGAAATTAGATGCAAAATCTTTGGGATGTCTTCTTTGGATCCAAAAATTTTTGTTTCTTCAACTCCAATGTTACCACTGAGTTGACTGACATCAAGCAGCTCAGATCCAAAAGATTCTCTGAGGTGAAGCATAGGCACAATCTCAGGGACTTTGGAGTTGACTCTGATGTTTTTGGAGCAGTCTCTCCCCCTCGGTACCTTGAAGTTAGAAAGCTCGGGTCTGACTTTCGCCTTGGGTGGAGTGCTAACAGGGTTGCAGGGACCAATGATCCAAGACAGATCTGTTGACTTAAGTGTCTCCTAGGTACTCTGTGTTTGAGGTGGTAGAGAGGGTCTTTTCTATGCCTAGAGAACAGACACCCCTGCCCTCTTCAGATCAGACATCTTTGCCTCAATCTGTTTTTTGTCCTGAACCTCGATCATCTCTTCCCCTGGGGCAGCCTACCTGATTAAGCCTTCAGCCAACCCATCAGGGCATTGTTATCTCTTCTGGTACTTCCCAGGTGCATCCACCAAGGAAGTACCTCATAAGAGAATGTGTAAAAGGAGACACTTAGATTTTCCATAGGAATGTCTCAGAAGGACACTGCTTTTTATGAGAGGGAGAGTTCCCCCATATCACCACCTGATGCTGTCTCCTTTGGAGACATTCTAGATCTCCTTAAACAAAGAACTGGTTACCCCCCCCTTCCAAGAGGAATCAGTGTTTCTGAAGGCTTTTGGGTGTGGCCCATCTACGTCCTGGGTGGCTCCCCTGGTCAGTGAACTTGTCAGTGGGCATGGAAGGAATTGGGCACCATTGAGCCAATACCTAAGTGACCACATAATATTCTTGCCCCTCCTAAGGACTGTGCACATTGGAGTAAGGGAATACCTGTTGATGCCATGGTCATTGCAGCAGCCACGAGAAAGGGACTAGCAGAACAGAGTTCTTCTGTCCATCCCCCATCAGGGAGTTCAGGGCACTGGACAGGTTTGGGGAGCATAAAAGACAACCACCAGTGTTCCAAAAAGATTTAATAAAACTCTGACATCTCGGCCAAAGCCTTCAAGGAGTCTGGGTTTGGGAAGCATGTCTATGGTTCAGTGACCTATGCTCTTAGGTCACTGAATTATTTGGCATACTTTACAAGATTTCAGAGAGATTTGATCAAGAAGCTTAATCTCTTTCAGGATCTGTGTCCTCTGAAGACGGGAATAGAATTTCCTCTCAGCTGGCTACTCTCCAATATATATCCAATTCATCCATGAAGTTTATCACACATGCTGCAGAAGATATCTCATGGGCGGTGGGTTCAGGCATATCCATTAGGAGACATACCTGAATGCACTTGTGTGACTTTGCAGAACCATTTAAGTCTTCTTTCATCAATATGCCCTTTGACGAATCTTTTGGGCCCCAAAGTGAAAGACATGCTCTTCAGGTGCGAACAAGAGGGAAAGACCCTGTCTGCCATGGCTGTACATTTTTCTGTCCCTCAAAAGCCCTTTTCTAGAAATCAACAAGGTGGCAGAAAGATGTGGTTTAGGAAGCTCCAGGTTTCTGTCCAAGAGTCATGTGGAAAGGACAGTTGCCTCAGACATGGGATGCGGAGCAGTGCTACTGCACAACCAAAAACAATTCACTGTGCAGGGAAAATGGTCCACACTAAGACAAAGAGACCATGTCAACATAAAGGAAATGAGGGCACTTCTTCTAGCCCTACAAACCTTCAAACTAGCCCTGCACCCAGGAACCCTACTGCACAACCAAAAACAATTCACTGTGCAGGGAAAATGATCCACACTAAGACAAAGAGACCATGTCAACATAAAGGAAATGAGGGCACTTCTTCTAGCCCTACAAACCTTCAAATTAGCCCTGCACCCAGGAACCCTGAAATTGATCACAGACAATATGACTGTCCTGTGGTACATAAACAAACGGGGGGGGGGGTGATATCCTACCCTCTTTGCAGTCTATCCACTCAAATCTGGACCATAACATTATCACTGCATATTCACCTGCTCACAATGTACATCCCTTCCACAGAGAATGTTATGGGAGATACTCTCAGCAGAACTTCACCACCCTATCACAAATGGATGTTTCACAGAGAGGTATTCCTAGATCTTATCCACAGGTGGGGTATTCCACAAGCAGATCTATTTGCCTCCTCCAAAATAGACAGGTGCCCCAGTTTTGCACAAGGGATCCACACCCCCAAGCATGGAAAGTGGACGCTCTCTCTTTTTCTTGGGCAGGGATATACCTCTATGCCTTCGCCCCTTCACTCTAATTCAGAAGGTCCTCCTGAAAATTCAGAGGGACAAACCAAAAATCCTGCTGGTGACCCTGTATTGGACAAGACAGCACTGGTTTCCACTTCTCTATGTTTTATCCAAGGGCAATCATCACAGGTTACCCCACTGGTTAGACCTACTCACACAGGACAGGGGATCCCTAGTCCACCCTCAGGTGACCAATCTCAATTTGATCTTATGGGTAATAGGGTTCTAATCCCCTTCAGACACTTATACTCAGAGGATGTACTCAGTGTTCTGCAGGAGGCCAGGAAGCCTAGTACCAGGAGAAATTATGTGTCAGAATGGAAAATATTCTCCAGGTGGTGTCAAAATAAAATCCAGGACCCTGTGAACATTCCTATACTTATGGTCCTTTCTTACTTGTGTGAGCTCCTTCATTCAGGACTAATGTATTCTTCAGCTAAGGTCCATTTGTCTGCCATCTCTGCGTGTCTGCCTTTGATCCCTCCTTTAGCATCAAGATTGGAGGTCAAGCTATTCCTGAAAGGGGTACTTCATATCAGACCACCCCCGGCAAACCTGTACCTCCACCTTGGGACTTAAATTTTATACTTAAAACACTAATCTTGCCACCTTTCGAGCCAGCACACGCAGCATCTCTAAAACTATGTACATGGAAAACAGTCCTGCTAGTGGCCCTCACATCCGCCAGAAGGGTATCATAAATTCAGGCCCTGATGGCCACCCCTCCTTGCCTCCTTTTTCATAAGGACAGAGTCTTTCTAAGGACTAATCCTTCATGCCCAAGGTGGTTAATGAGCTCTCACTTAGTCAGACCATTAACCTACCTGTTTTCTACCCCCAACCTCAGAATTCCTCAGAAAAGAAACTCCATTCATTAGATTTCCACAGACAACTTAGGTACTACTTAGATAAATCCAGACCTATTAGAAAATATGGCCAACTGTTCATTTCCTTCCACCCTGGGGCTCTAGGGAAACCAGTCTCCAAACAGACCATTTCTTCATGGATCTCTAAGAACATTTGTACATACTATTTGATTCACAGGAAGAGTTTATCTGGCAATGTTAAAGCTCACTCCACTAGAGCAGCTGCCTCCTCAGCTGCCTTTTTTTAAGGGGGTAGACTATGCCTCCATCCTAGAAACAGCTACCTGGGCTTCAGTTCATACCTTTACTAAGCACTACAAGCTACATTTTGCCTCTAGGGCTAGAGCTGGTTTTGCCAGATCTATCTTACAAGGTCTCATTAACCAGGGACCATATACCTCCTCCCAGGCTCATACCTAAAAGCTTTGGTACTCTCTCTACTGTGATGAATACTGCAACATGAGAATAGAAGGACATAGAACAGTTGTGTAAGAACTTACCATAACCTTAGATGTCCTTCTCTTCCATGTTGCAGTATTCAGACCTTCCCTTCCTACCCCCTCTTGCAGCACCTTCCTTGCCTTCCTTTTCTTGCTAATTACCTGTGGGATCACAGGCCTACAGCTACTTACCCTCAGCAGCAGACACAAGTGGTAAAATACCCTATAGTCTGGTCCTCATGTCAGTCTGAATGGACTTCCTTTTTAGCTCATATTTCACCTTCAGGGGTCCTACTGTATGCAGCAGTCCATTCTGAAGGGGGTACATGCAGATGTCACTTTTATGGCCTACGTCAGTTTATGGCTCTGACTGGAGACATCACACATACCCCCCCCCCCCCGCTCCAAAGACTTTGGTATACTGGCCGGATGTCCGGTGCTGCAGGCAGCAACCTCCCTATTGTGATGAATACTACAACATGGAAGAAAAGGACATCTAATGTTATGGTAAGTTCTTACACAACTGTTCTTTATATCATACCGTTTTCCTAACCCTCTTCAACTGTCCAGAAGAAAATCTCTGATATTCCACCCCGTCAGAGAGAAGGAGCTTCTCTAGAAATACAAAAGCAGATAAAAATGAGTCATCTAAGATTTCCCCCTAGATCAGAGAGGGTCTAGAATTTATTCAAGATTCTTCTTTGCACCAAAAAAAAAAATAGGGGACTTGAGACCAATTCTGGATCACAGCAAATTAAACCAGTTTGTAAAGTATACAACATTTCAGATGGTCATGGTACAGTCCATTCTATCCTTTCTGTAGAAGAACAATTGGATGTGCTCACTAGATCTTCAGGATGCAAACTATCACATCAAAAAGAATAGGCATTCCAGGAGATACCTACGCTTCTGGCTGGGGTGCCAGTCATTATTAGTTCAAAGCACTGTCCTTTGGTCTCACCACAGACCCTGGGGTGTTTACCAAATGCATGGCAGTCATAGCAGCTCACTTGACACTGCTGGGATTCCAAATGTTTCCATATACAGATGATTGGTTCTTGACTGCTTTAACCTAGCATCAAGTGATTCAAGGAAGGCACTACTTACTCTAGCTGTGCTCCCATCTCATACCAACACAGAATCTGGAGTTCATCAGTGCTCGTTTGAATCCCAGGTCAACAAAGTGATTTAAAATTCATCCCTTCTGGCCCAACTGATACTTCAGGCTTTGGATTCCATGGCAGTGGCAATCGCCCATGTTCCATTAGCCAGGTTCCATATGAGAACTCTTCAGTGGACTCTGCCAACTCAATGGTCCATTCTCCAGCATCCATTATCCATGCCAGTCAAGGTCACTCAAGCATGCAAGAGCAGATTCAGTCAAATCAGCTTCACAATGGCCATCCCTTTCTTCTTCCCATTCACAAGACCACAGTGACCATGGACACCTCCCAGCCTGGGTTGGGTGGCACTACTTACGAAGGACAGTTCAAGGTATGTGGTCCCCTGAAGAGGCCAAGACACATATCAGCATCTTGAAGATGACTGTTACCCTTCTAAGGTTGCAGGACTTTCAAGACACTCTTTCATCTGAGACAGTTGTGATACAGCTGGGCAGTATGTCAGTAGTCTGATACATCAACAAACAGGGGGAACCAGAACAAACCTCTTTGTTAAGAAGCTTTGAGAGTTTAGCAATGGGTTATCTCTTCCATTGTTTTTTAATATCAATGCACATCCCAGGCAATCCAGTGTGATTGCAGACAGGCTAAGCAGGTCCATTCTTATGCCTCATAAGTGGTCTCTTAATGTCAAGATGGAGGAGAATCTTTTCTGTTAATGGGGCAAGCCATACTGTGACTTTTTTACTTTTTCCCTCAACAACAAATGCAACAGGTATTTTGTCCTGATCCCCCCACAGGGGGGGGATCACTGAGAGATCCTCTAGTTCACCCTTGGTGCTCTGGTGTTCTTTATGCCTACTCCCCTGTTACCTCTCATTCCCAAAAAATTATAGAAAGCACAGTGGTTAAAGAGCACAGTTATCCTCCTTGCTCCTTACTGGCCTCACCATATCTTATTTCCATTCCTCTGGCCTCATCTTCTGTAGCCGTATTGGATTCTCGATCCAATTCCAGACCATTTGTCTCACCTGACAGACATGATTCACCAGGACATAGCAGGCCACAAGTTGACCACTTAGTTTCTCCAGTTCCACTGATTGCTAGACAGCCCAAGCTGTCCTCCTCCATCTATCATATTTTGTTATTTTCTGATAAGGCTTCCATTAGAAAGATTTACAAGAGTAAATAGAAAAAAGGTTTGCTCTTTGAGCCCTAAATAAAAACTTACCCCTTTTCAGCACCAATCCCAATTATCCTTCATTTTTTGGCTACAATTTTCAATGAAGGAGGTAGTTTCTCAGCTATTAAAGTTCAGTTGGCAGCATTTCCAATATTAATCTGGGAGTAAATAACTCTAACTTAGCCTCCTCTAAACTTTGCAAAGCTTTCCTTAAGGGAAATGTTCTAGTTAGACACCCATTAAAAGGACTTACTTCTCCTTGGAATTTAAGTATTATGCTTCAGGCCTTGACTCAACCACCTTTTGAACCTTAGGGTAAAGCTAACCATAATTTTTTGTCTTGGAAGACCATATTCCTCATGGCTGTTACCTTGGCCAGAAGAGTATCTGAAATCCAGGCTCCAGGTGGCTTTATGAACTAAGCCATCCTTTCTACTTAAGCTAGCTTCCGAGTCAGAAATGAACCAGGTTATAATCTCCCACTTTTCTTTCCAAGCTTCTCAAAGGAGAGTATATGTTACATATATTTGATGAGCATAGACAACTTCATTTCTACCTTCATAGAGCCAAATATTTGAGAAAATCTGAACAACTGTTTGCTTCCTTTTCTTCTGCCAAATTAGGCTACCCAGTATCTAAAGTTACTTTGGCCAAATGGTTAACTGACTGTATTACCTTTGTGTATAGAAAATTGGGTTTACCTTTACCAAAACCTCCTAGAGCCCATTTCACTAGGTCTGTGATGGTTTCTTCAGCTTTTTGGTCTAGAGCATTCTTGGATGATACTTGTGCAGCTGCAACATGGGCTAACCCTCATACCTTTATTAGCCATTACAAGCTGGATCTGGTCTCTAGGGGCAGAGAAGCCTTTGGCTCAGTGGTGCTCCAGAATATCCTTCCTTAGGGCCCTCCTGGAGTTGTGATAGCTAGGGACTCTGTCCCATCAGTTGAAGAATGAATGAAAATGGCAACATCAGATTAAAAAAAGTTATGTATGCACCATGATGTTCCATCTGTGTTGTCCATTTTCATTCTTCCTCAACTCCTCACCTTTCTACCCCCTCCTTTATTTTCTTCTGGAGAGATCAAAGAGTATTATAGGAATCTCTGCTCCTTGCTTGAGCTCTAGCTTCCCTTTTTATGTTTTTATTTATTTATTTATTTATTTATTTATTTATTACAGTTTGATGACCAGGATAGTCCACTGGGCCTGGAAGAGCCCATTTTCAGTGGAGGCCCAGGGAGAAAAACTCCACATAAGTAGACTAATATATGAAATTTATACAAAAGTTATAAGGTAGGTTCTGTTTCCTGTTGTATCTAGAAGCAGCAAGCTTGATCTGAGGTGTGACATCCTGGGTCAGTAACTAAGGAGCTTCAATCCTCACTACTAACTCCAGTGTGAGACTGTCACTTAAACAAGAGTAATATTTCACAATTTTCCCCCAAGAACACAACAGGAAAATGCTCTATAGCCTGGGACTGGACTGTATACTTCTGTCTACTCCAAATGTCACTCCTTATTACACACTTCAGAGCAATGTGCCCCAGTTTAAGATCTCTGATACACTCATACTTAAACAAATTAAATCTCACACGTCCAAACACTTCTGGGAAAGCCTGACACAGATTTCCAGCTGTGTTCCTTCCCCAAAATAATACAGTAATGCTGCCACCAATCATAGTGTCTTCATGCCCTTCTAAAGGGGTGTCCAATTATGAAAATGAAATATTTAAACAAATAGTAGCAAGTGACCTAAGCAGCCAGACTTTTGGAGTGGCCCAGGAAGTTATCAAGGCAAGTATAAGTACTCTCAAATCACTAAAGAAAAACAGTGATTATCCTGTGACAATATAAGTTAATAAAAATATTTAATATTGAGCAAAATGATTAAGAATATAAAACTGTAATTCCCAGCAAACAAACAGAACTGAATCACCAGGAAAATAAAATCAGTACTGCTGGATAGAGATTCAACATTCAGAAAAAAATTCTAACTGATCTAGCCAATTAGTTGTAATTTCCTAACTAACAGAGCAAAAGGTAGGCTTACAGTTCTTGGTACAGCCTCTTTGGGTATCCACTGCACAATACATCTGTGATCAACTGACAACTGACGTCAGCAGGCTCTTTTATAGACTAGCCTAACTGTAAACTGTTCCAGTTCTAATTTTCATTTCATATTTTTAAATTCAACCGACAGCTGTTTTCTAAAAATTCCTTCCTGTCTTTCAGCTTCTGACAGTTACTAATAGCAACTGTCAACATTCTGATGACATCATCTGCTGATCAGCTGAATCTGAGACAGTTTGTCTTTAGAATCTCTCTTCACGAGCATGTACACTTAGAAATGTAAAAGGGCACTGTTCAAGTCTTTAAAACATTATGTTCAAACAGATCATAAATTAACATGTAAGAACTTATTTGCAATATCATAGCTAATCATGCTGGCATACAATGCACAGACTAATCTGAAATTATATACAAATCTTCAGCCAGGCATGCCAGCACAGATGACCGTATCTAATTTCTTCACATGAGGTATGTTAGGCTGGTGGGGCATTGTGGGTAAAGAGAGGAACTTGAGAGTTCTAAGATCATAAGCTCTGAAAGAAGCGGCTGAGTCAGGTCGAAGTCTCAGATCTGAACCCATCAGCTGAGGAAAAATGAAAATGAACAACACAGATGGAACTTTATGGTGAGTACATAACTTTTTTATTCTTAACAGTATTTTAATAATACATGACGTACCGCATGCTATAAAGTAAAATGTTTTAGTTATTTTTTGTGTGTAGTAAGGATACCAAAGTAAACAGGCGCCCCCTATTTTTCCTTATTCTTTCTTTTTTCTTTTTCAGTTTTTGAAAATGTAGGTACTGTGATGTAAAAAGAGAAGAAAGCCTGGACAAAAAATCATGGTATAAGACAAAAATTATATACTTTTCTTACTTTTACATAAGGGAATGACTGGGTTAAGGCCCTTGTTTTGATTTATTAACAATTTTTATGGGGAAGCAAATAAGTAAAATAACACTGAATATAATGAAAAGTTTCCCTGTAGCATGTAAATGTTCACAGTGCGATATGTGTACTGGAAGGCTACTGTGAATCTGGTTCTCATGTTTCTATGGAGACAATCTGATAAGGGGGCAATAAAAACAGAATACTTCTTTCTTCCAGTGGCTAGTAGGTAATATTTTCAGAAAGCATTTGAGTTGTTTTCTACATCTGAGAGAGGAATATAGATAAGACAAAAACAGCACTTAGTGGAGGTAGAAGCACAAAGCTCTATCGTGTTTCAGAATGGATAACCTTCAATCTGATGTTGTTAATCTTCTTTCCATTCATCACTGATGGGTTCGGTTCCTAGAGTCAGCCTATTACCAAGCTCATGCCAGCCAAAAAAAACGTTGAGCTGTTTCTCTATCCAGAATGCCCTTCTTCATCTTACCTCAGATCTCGTTTGCCACATAGCTGTAAAGCCACGTTTTAGCCGAGCTCTCAGCTAAGTGAAATCTTTTTTGATATTTGTTTAAAATTTTTTTGATATCTTCATATTTTACCAAACCTTTAGTATTGCTAGTGTTGTTTCTTCTGTCTAACCTTATTCTTTCCACGCTACCTGTTGTTACCATTGGTAAACTTCAGGTACCATTGTTGGTATGGCCTTCACCCTTACCCTTGTGGTATTTCTTCAATACCATAGCTGGTATTGTTTCTCCTGTTTAACCTGGTAGCTTTTATCTTTATTCAGGTGTTTTCCTTTCTTCTCTTCATACAGTATATTGTTATATTGATGATTTTCTTGTGATTTTTTGAATGGAGCTGACTTCATTATAGTTGGATTATACAGTTGGTTGTGGTGTCTTTTTCTACCAAGATGTCAGATAAGAAGGGTACTTCAGGCTTTAAGCATTGCACTTCTTATAAGGGCAAGTTACCTAATAGTGATTCTTATGATGACTGTGGATACTGTTTGGGAATGGCCCACCTTTCGGTGCAGCCTCCATGTGATATTTATCAGAGCTTCAGCCAATACACTCTCAATGAGCGCAAAAATAAACTCATTCTGAAGGGGTTACTCAAGTCTCCCTTCTCAGAGGCCATTTCTGCGGTGGAGGTCTCAACCCCTCCTTCCAAAGACAAAAAGAGATCACATTCTGTTCCTTCTTCACCATTGGATGATCAGAGCAAGCCTGTGAAATCTAAGGTCCCTAAGTTATGGTCGGAGCATAAATCTGCCTCTTCGGCTCCACCTTCCTTGGCTCCAACCATCTCGAAATCTTCGATACCGATGCCTGTTTTGGCACCGGTCCTGCCTCCAGCACTAATCATAGACCTTATTACGCCTATGTCAACTTCGGCACCTGTAGCTACTTTGGCTCAGGGCACACCTTCGACTACGCAATCAGTTTCCATTTTGGAACTGACCATTTCATCTCTGAGTGTCACTTTGGCACCGAGCTTGGTACCAACCTCACTGAATCTGACCCCTTTGCTTCCGGTCTTGAAACTAGAGACTTTGGTGCCGGGAGACCTTGCATCACAGACCCCCTGTATAGACCCATTTCTGGGCCAAGCGTATATCCATCAGGAGCCTTTCAGAACACAATGTGGTGCGTCTTCTGGACCAGCTGTTGGTAGCCAGGGGGATTCCCTCACTTTCTAAGACCCATCCACCTGCAGGAGTTATGTTGCCTTGTCCACGGACTCCATCTTACACTCCTCCTTCGACCATCTAAGTTCCGAAGCCTTCTGCTCCGACATCCTTCTTGGAACCCATCACCTCAGTGTCTATGGTGCATCTCATTCCAGCTCCAAGTTTGTCCCTTTGGTCTTTGGTTCCCACAGAACTGGTCCTTCCTCAATCTGGGGATCGGGGGATGGGTGCTTCGCCCCGGGGCATGATGCCGGCTCTCTCCTCGGTTACTTCCTTGGCACCGATGGCTGCATCTGCACCAATCCTACTTGAGGCTCCATCCATGGGGGTGGGTCCATCAGAGCGGGGTGCGACTCCAGTCCCGAGGTTGTCTTTCTCGGTTCCAGGCTCCCATCCCTCTAAGGGTGGGCCTGCCTTCCGTGCGATGGAGAGAGGTCTTGCTTCTGGCAGCACTCCTTTGATGTCAGAACCCCAGTTTTCACCCTCGGGACACCAGGCAGAGAATCTGCAGGGCACCCCTATTCAAGGTACCCACTCTTCCATGTTCTCCTCAGAGACCCTACCGAGGAGTCCCCTCAAAAGAAGACGTGCAAGAGAAAGCACATGGACTCACCTGAGGAGTCCTTAATGGAAGATACAGAGTACGATGATGGTGAAGGGTCCCCACGGTCACCTCCTGATGATGTCTCCTTTGGAGACATCCTGGAGATGTTAAAGCAAAGAGGTGACTGGAAGCCCTCCAACCCTTCATCTGAGGAGTCTGTGTTCCTGCAGGCTTTTCATACCCGGCCTTCTACCTCTTGGGTGATCCCACCTGCCAACGAGCTCATCCAGCTCATCATGCAGCGCATGTGAAAGAACCCTAATTCCATTAAGGCAATCTCCCAGAGACCAGACAAAATTCTTCCCCTCCCGAGGAGAACCCACACTGGTTCAAAGGATTACCAGTTGATGCTATGGTGGTGGCATGGCCATGAAAAAAGACTTGGCTGAGGAATGTCCTGCTGTCCACCTGCCCAACAGGGAGTCTCGGGTGGTGGACAGACTTGGGAAGCATTTTTTTTGCATCAGGAACCCTTGCTATATGATCCCAGAATTATTTGGCACATTTTACGAGGCTCCAGAGGGACTTAATCTCCAAACTCTCTGGGATGCTCACAGGACAGCTGTCTGATGAGGTCAGGGACAAAGTGGCCTCTCAGCTTGCAACCCTGGAATCAGTATCCAACTCGTCCATGAGGTTGCTCTCACACGCGGCTGAAGGGGCGGCTAGAGCAGCGGGTTTGGGCATTGTTATGAGGCATCATGCCTGGATGTGCATTTGTGGCCTTACTTTTCCCTTCAAGTCTTCCTTTCTGAATGTTCCCATCAAAGCTTTGTCCCTTTTTGGTTCCAAAGTGAAGGACATGCTAGCCAGGTGCGAGCAAGATGGAAAAACCCTGTCTGCCATAGGCCTATAGTTTTCCAGCCCTCAACGTACCTTCTCCAGGAATCAGAGGAGTGGGAAAATGTGGCATAAGAAATCTCAGGGTCCCTTCCGTGCTGCACATGGTGATGATATTCCCAGAGGCAGAGGGGGTAACAATTCTGGAAGATGCCCCTATAGAGGCAGAGGGGGTCCTCGCAACCAAGGCTCCAGGGACTTCTTCCCTGGGCAGCCTTACCAGTGCTCCTGAGGGGCATCCCGATTGCTTACCTCTGGAAGCAGTCAGGGGTCATTTCTCTCTGCACCAAGCTGCCTGGCAATCTATCACCACCAATTGTTGGGTGCAGAACATTATCACCAGAGACCATTCCCTTTCTTGTCAGCCAGAATTTCCAAGAAAACTTCCCAACGTTCCACCCAATCAAAGGGAAGAAGCAGCTTCAGAGATTATAAAGCTGTCTCAAAAAAGAGTCATCCAACCAGTCCCACCAGACTAGCGTGGATCTGGATTTTACTCAAGATTCTTTTTGCTGCCAAAAAAAATAGGGGACTGTAGACCCATTTTGGATCTCAGCAGGTTAAACAAGTCTGTTAGCTATACCAAATTCCAGATGGTCACAGTTCAGTCCATCCTTCCCTTTTTAAGAGAAGGCAATTGGATGTGCTCTATAGATCTCCAGGATGCGTATTGCCACATCAAGATGGACAAATGTTCCAGGACTCTGCTTCGCTTCTGGCTAGGAACCAGTCATTACCAATTCCGTGCCCTGCCATTCGGTCTCTCGACAGCCCGCAGAGTGTTCATGAAATGCATGGCAGTAGTAACAGCTTACTTTAGACTAAAAGGATTCCAGGTGTTTCCATATCCAGACGACTGGCTCCTAACCGGCCCCACCAAGCCTCTTCTGGTAACAGTGCTACAACATAGTCTCTCTCGCTGGTAAAATTGTTGGTAATAATGATTCATTGGGAGAAATCAAACCTTATCGCAACACAACAAATAGAGTTCATTGGAGCAGTGTTCAATACTCAGTCTTGTCTGGTATCACTCCGATTTCACAGACTCCATCGACTGAGGCTTCAAGGTGATTCTTTCTCGAACAACAGCCTCTGCAAGGGAAGTCCTTCAAGCCCTAGGTTCTATAGCTGTGTTAATTCCAATAGTGCATCTAGCAAAGCTACATATGCGGATTCTGCAATGGCTCCTTCTGTGTCAATTGTTCCCAAACTGTTATCCCCTGGATTACAGGATTTAAATAACCAACTCCTGCAAACAGGACCTGCTTTGGTGAATGAGGCCAGACATAGATCTTTGCAGCCGCCCATTTAAACCCTCCCAGCCCATAGCCATTGTGACCACAGATACTTCATTGATTGGGTGGGGGAGCCACTTCCAGGGAAAGACTGTCCAAGGCACATGGTCCACCTCAGAGGTCCACTTGCATATCAGTGTTCTGGAACTGAGAGCCGTGTTGTTAGCGTTGCAGGCCTTCCATTTGGCTCTCCCCTCCGGGACAATTGCAGTTCAATCAGACAATATGTCAATGGTCTGGTACATCAACAAACAAGAAGGAACCAAGTCCTACTCCCTATGTCAAGAAGCCATGAGAATCTGGCAGTGGGCGATAGCTTCCAACCGCTTTCTGATAGCAAAGCATATCCCAGGGAGCTCCAACATGATTGTGGACAAACTAATAAGCAGATGCATCCTCATGCTCCATGAGTGGTCCCTCTACCCTGAGATGGCGTCTGTAATCTTCAGCCACTGGGGCCAGCCTTGATGCGATCTTTTCACTTCCCCATCAAACACCAAGTGCAGCAGCTACTTCGCCCTACTTCCCCCGGAGGGGGGAGTCACCGAGGGGTGCTCTAATCCATGATTGGCCCATGGGACTTCTCTACACCTATCCTCCCATTCCTGTGTTCCCACATTTTCTAAAGAAAGATCTTTGGTTGAGACGCAAGGTGATCCTCATAGCCCCATTCTGGCCTTGACAAGTTTGGTTCCCCTTTCTTCGGCCTCACCTAGTATACCCGCCATGGATTCTGGACCCTCTACCAGATCCAATCACTCACCCCCAAGGGATGAGTCACCCAAACCTGTCCAGTCTCAAGCTGACAGCTTGGTTTCTCCACGTCCACTAGTTGCCAGGCAAGCTAATTTCTCCTCCCCTGTTCGAGAAATCATTCTGGCCTCTCACAAACCATCCACCAGAAGACTATATCAGGATAAATGGAATAGGTTCTCCATCTGGTCTAAGGGTAACATGATAGACCCGTATTCGGCTCCAGTTACCGCAGTGCTTCAATACTTGGCTAAGTTTTTTGATAATGGAGCCTCTGCCTCTGCAGTACAAGTGCATCTAGTGGCAATTTCCAATTTCCACAATGATATAGATGGCACCCCTCTTATCTCTTTGCGCCTCTGCAAGACTTTCCTCAAGGGGACCTCCCATCTCAGGCCTCCTCTCAGACAGCCCATGGAACCATGGAACCTCACTCTAGTCCTCCAGTCTTTGACTCAAAAACCCTTTGAGCCTGCTGCTAAGTATGACCTAAAGTTTTTGTCTTGGAAATCTTTGTTCCTGGTAGCCATTACCTCTGCCAGAAGAGTTTTGGACTCTGCAGGCATTGTGTATCAAGAGGCCCTATATGGTCTTTCATAAAGACAGAGTGTCACTTCGGACAAACCCATCCTTTCTTCCCAAAGTTGTTTCTAAATTCTCTATTAACCAATCCATTGATCTACCAGTGTTTTTTCCAAATTTTGCCAATAGAGGGGAGTATTGCCTTCACTCCTTAGATGTACATAGACAATTAAGATTTTACCTAGACAGGACCAAACCTATCCATAAATCTGAGCAGCTTTCCATTTCCTTTTCGGGATCCAAAATGGGAGAGGCTGTTTCCAAGGTTACATTATCATTTTGGCTAAAGGACTGCGTATGTTTCACCTATTCCCTCCATAATGAATCCATGCCAAAAGATAAAGCCCACTCCACTAGATCTATGGCAATTTCTATAGCATTTCATTCCAAGGCATCCATGGATGACATCTGCACAGCAGCTACTTGGGCTAAGCCTCATACCTTTATCAATCATTACAAATTGGACCTAGTCTCCAGGGGGAGAGCTGCCTTCGGCTCAATGGTACTCAGGAATGTTCTTCCATAAGGGCTGCCCATGGACCTCAGGGGTAGCCTGGGCTTCTGTCCCATCAGTGATGAATGGAAAGAAGATTAACAACATCAGATAAAGAATTTATGTCTTGCCATAACATTCCATCTCTATTGTTTGTCTTCTTTCATTCATCACTTCCCACCCTCCTTCCCTCTCCAAAGGCTTCTGGGTTCTGGGGGATGCTTTGGGTATAAGTGGTGCCCTAGGGTACTTGCGAAGAAGTGGCCTCGGCTTCCTTTTCTTAGCAAACTCGATCTGAGGTAACAAGGAGAGGGGCATTCTGGGTAGAAACTTAGCTCGAGAGTTTTTTTGGCTGGTGCAAGCTTGGTAATAGGCCGACTCGGTTCCAAGGGCTCAGAACCAAACCCATCAGTGAAGAATGAAGGAAGATGAGTAACACAGATGGAACATTATGGTAAGACATAACTTCTTTTTATTGGTTAATTCAAGCCTGGGAGTCTTGCTCTCAGTCTGGATGAGGGGTGTTCTGGGGGATTGTTTGCTTTTTTGTCCGAAGGTTTTCATTAAAAGAAAAAGGTTCAAATGGTTATGACAAGAAACAGCTCTATAAAAGATCAACCTGCCAAACATTAATGTAAGCATGTAGCACAAAAACTGAAACCAGGCATTTAAAAAAAGCTGTTATTCATAACAGGTGGGAATAACAACTTTGTATCATAATGGCACTTTCCATATGTTTAAATGAATGGTCCCACAGATATATACAAAAAAGAAAGAATAGTGAACTATATTAAAAATGCAGAGTGCAAATACCAGTGCTATAGGAGACACATTTGCAAAGAACAGAACATGTGAATTTGATAAAAAAAGGATTTCAGGGTGGGTATTCAGTGGAATATCTGGGGAAAAGAAAAAGGGGAGTACTTATATTGATTGTGAGAGGAGCTCCAGTACTGATAGAAGAGAAAAAAGATAATAATGGTAGATTTGTAGTACTAAATGGTTACTGGCAAGGCAGGAGGATTGCGCTGGCATGTGTTTATATTCCACCTAAAACTGCTACAATGGCCTAAATGAAAGGCCAGCACTGGCAGAGTTTTTAGTAGAATCTAGAACAGAGGCTGCTGTTAAAAAAAGAATAATTAGTACAGCATATAAAATATTGCATAACTATAAGAATCAATCAGAGAGGTTAGAATGGATTGGGAAGATAAACTGGATAAGCAATTCACAAAGAAACAATGGGGGATGTATGTCTGTCTCCCAAATATGCAACAAAATCTAGAAGATTTAGGATTTTTGCTTGGAAATGTTTATACAGATATTTTTATACCCCAGGCAGACTCCAGAGAATTTTTCCTCAGGTAGACCACAATTATTGGAGATGTGATAGGGAAGAAAGAGGTAATTGGGAACATATTTCTCAGGTACTATAATGAGTTGGCAGATTTTAAAGATTCCCTACAGACTAGTCTATCAGAGATACTGGGTGGGCAAATTGGCGTAACTAGGTACATGATTTTTCTTAGCTATGATGCAGAATCGGAATTGCCTAAACATGGTAAGGCCTTGCTGAGTCTAATTATGGTAGCTAGCAAAAAAGCAATTACTAGAAAATGGAAATCAAAGTCTAAACGAACTGTACTAGAAGTAATGAATATAGTAACATAGATAAAGTAACTGGAATTGGGATCTTTAGAAAAGGATGGGAGCATATTACATAGGAAAAAATGGGAATTGTGGGAACAATACATATGGCAAGGAATGAGATTTAAAAGAAGGCAGGATTTGAATGAGCTATGTAATGTTTGACTGACAATGATTGGGTAGATTGTAAGTGATGCATAATATTTGCACCTAAAATTATGTCAGTATGGTTTGTGATGTAAAGTGCTTGCAACTAAGACTGTCAATATAGTTTGTTTTCATTTATATAAATGTATAATTGTCTATGTCATAACTAATAATTTTAATAAAGATGTTTCTTGTTTAAAAAAAAAACTGCTGCACTGGAGCTTAAGAAAATTCTGGGAGAAATAATCAGCTTTCTGCAGGGAATATTACTTATAGGTGGGGACCAGAATTTGAGTTACAACAGTATATGGGCGACCTAGAAGGAAAATATAAGAAAAGAGTGTAGATTTTTGAAATAGACCAGATAGCTTAGTTGTTAAGGTCTTCGCCTCCCATGCACAAGGTTCAATCCTGACCACCGACCAATGCCTGTTTGGAGTTTGCATGTTCTCCCTGTGTCTCCGTGGGGTTTCTCCCATGTTCGAAAAACACGCTGAGTGTTTCCATCTCAAACTCACCAATGAATGGAGCTGTGGGCAGCAGCACAAACTCTACATGGTGCCCTATAGGAGGAAGAGCTGTACAAACCAACTGCTTGGGCATCTACTGTGGTGCGCAGTATTCTCAAGATAGGAGAACATGGATCACAGACTACGCTCCGTGGCAGGGCTAGCCATTTGGTGTAAAATATGGCTCTAGGTGGTTTGAACATGTTGACTAATGTCACCAAAAATGGGCATGGGTAGTTACCGGTGATAAGTGGTTTGAGGACCCGGCCTACTCTGACCCACGTCAGGGACCCATGCTAACTGTGGTGGGGTATATGTGCCCCTATTGGCCAGTGTGTCCCTGCCATAAAGTCCAGCAGTCTTGGGTCAATAAGCTACTGGCTGGCTGGTGTCTAGTTGCCCAGCCTGGGTTACCTGTGATAGGTCTACTGAGCGAAAGCTGGACGTAAAACGAACCAACCTGCCAAACATGAACTGAGAATTGCTATTCTTAATGTAGGTTCACTGACAGGATGCAGCTTGGAAGTGTATGACATGATGATACGGAGGAGGCTGGACATCCTTTGTATCCAGGAGATGAGATAGAAACATAGTGCAGCAAAGCCACTTGGCTTGCGATCCAGAGTCTACTACTCAGGTGGAGGGCAGTCTAGAAATGGTGTGGGAATTGTGGTGAGAGAGGTTCTTCAGAAGGCAGTAAGGAATATCATCAGAATTAATGACAGACTCATGGCAGTCAGACTCCAGTGTAATGATAGGGTAGTATTCATAATCTCAGCTTAAGCCCCACAGCAGGGTTGTGATAGTGAGGAAAAGAGTGCATTCAGACAGCAGTTGCAGGACCTACTAGATAAAGCAAGACAACATGAATTGATGTTGCTAATGGGTGACTTGAATGCACATATCGGGACAGACAAAACAGGATATGACTGCCTGGGTCCACATGGGTGGGGCAACAGGAATAAAGAAGGAGAAGCCATTCTAGACTTCTGTCTGGCAAAGGGCTTGATAGTAGGCACTACATGGTTCAGAAAGATAGACAGTCACAAGATCACATACAAGAGTAGTCAACATGCAACTCAGGTAGACTTCCTCCTGGTAAGGAAAACACACTGGGGCAGAATCCATGATTGCAAAGTCATCCCCAGTGAAACAGTCGGCCCACAGCATAAACCACTAGTTGTCACAATCAGCTGCAAGCAGTGATCAGAGAAAGCGCTAAGGTCAACAGAGACCAGGCTGGAAGACCTGGAAGTTGACTGGAGAGAAAGTACAACAGCTCAAGGAATTACTCAGGGCTCTAGCACCCCAAGAAGAGGAGGAAATAGGTGGAGTTGAAGAAGAATGGCAGCATCTAAAAACAGCATGCGTTAGGACTACAGAAAAGATATGCGGCCGAGCCAGGTATGGAAATAAGGTACATAAGGAAAGCTGGTGGTGGAATGCAGAAGTCCAGGAAGTCATCAAAAAAAAAAGGAGTGCAGGAAGAAGTGGGAGACAGTAAAGACTGACCAGGCTAGAAAGGACTACTGGTTGGGTAATAAAGAAGCTAAGAAAGTTGCAATGACAAAGAATAGGGCATTAGAGGCACTGTACCAACTTCTGGAAAGTGACTCAGTAAGGGGCACAAAGAAACTATATCAGGTTGCAAAGCAAAGACAGAAGGATAAAGAAGATAGTCAGATACCCTTCATAAGGGATGCTAGCAACAACCTGCTAACCAGCCCAGAGGACATGAAAGGCAGATGGAAGGAGTACTTCCAGCAGCTTCTGAATGAAGAAAACCCTACAGAAGCTGTACTGCCCCAGAAACAGCCTACGATGAGAGAAGAAGAGGAGCCCACGCTAGAAGAAGTAAGAACAGCACTAAGGAAGATGAAGTCAGGGAAAGCAGCAGACTCAGATGAGGTCACAGCAGATATGATAAATATTCTGGATGATATATGGCAGAAATGGCTCCTGAGGGTATTAATAGCAGTATGGAGAGAAAGGCATATCCCAGATGACTGGAGAATAAACATACTCATGCCAGTGTACAAGAACAAAGGGGACATCCACAACTGTGGTCAGTACAGAGGCATCAAACTCCTATCACACTGCATGAAAGCTCTGGAGAGGGTGATTGATGAATGGATACACAGAGTAGTAGAATGTAAGATGGTAGATGAGCAGTTTGGAGTCAGATCAGGATGTCACACAATTGACCTGATGTTTGCATTGAGACAAATACTTGAGAAGAAGCTAGAGATGAGGCGAGAGTCCAACTGGGCATTCCTAGACTTAGAGAAAGCATATGGCAAGGCACCAAGAAAGCTGATCTGGGCAGTACTGTGGTGGTTTGAAGTCCCAGAAACATTGGTAGAATTAGTGTAGGCTATATACAAGGACCCAATGACTCAAGTACGAACAGTGTTCGGCCTCACAGAGGGGTTCCCAGTGGGTATGGGTGTACATCAGGGTTCAGCTCTGAGCCTACTGCTGTTCATACTGGTGATGGACTACATTAGCAAACAGGTTGGAGGGGATGGACAAACAAAGCTGCTGTATGCAGACAATGTGGCACTACAGGCAGATTCTGTGCTGGAACTTCAGCAGAGGATAGGAGAATGGAATGCAAATCTGAAGGCACATGGGATGAAACTAAGCACAGATTGCCATATCTAACCTTTGTAACTTGCTACAGATCCCCCAACATGCCCCAGGATTCCCACTCCTCATTTCTTGATACACTGGAAAATATTAGGGTGCAACCCAACACCCTAATAACGGGCGATTTCAACTACCCCACCATTAACTGGGAAAACTACCCATGTACCAACTCTTTTGCTCAACGTTTTCTGGAATTCATAAATTCCAATGCCTTGGATCAACTTATCCACACCCCACCAGGGGCAGTAATATCCTAGACCTGGTCATTACCAACATGGGCGACCAGTGTTCCACACCAGAGGTCAATTCCTCGTTGGTCAGATCTGATCACAAGCTAATCAGCCTAGACAGCCACACCCTGCCCCCACCTCCCACTAGGGAAACCACTGTAAAAAATTTCTCCAAAGCCAACTTCATGCTTCTTAAGACAGAAATGGCAAACTTCACAACACCCATGCGACTGCTGAATCCTATACAAATGCACTTTATAAGCACTTACACGAATGAATGGATTGTGCTATCCCTAACAGAACCAAGATGCTATCCTCCAAAAAAAGGAAGCCAATCTGGTGGTCCTCTGTCTTAAACAAACTCTACAACATAAGAAAGAAACTGTTGCAAAAAAGAGTAAAATCCCATGACTGGAAAAACTCTCTGGTCAGCCTCAGTAAGAAGCTGAGATCCCTCATAAAATCCTTCAAAGTTAGTTATGAAAACAAAATTGCCACCAATTCTAAAGACAACCACAAAGCATTCTATAGCTATGTCAAGAATCTTAATGGCAACACTTAGATCTGCTCTGAGTTACAGCACAATGGCACTAAATCTACATAACCAACTGATATTGCCAATATCCTGGCAGATAGGTTCAGTAGTAACTTTACCCCCCACCCCATCCCCAAAGGGCCCATCTCTATACCAGAAGAATGCAAAGTTCCTGTAATCATGGCTGCACAGGTAAAAAACACACTCTCCAAAGCCAAGAACATGGCATACATGGACCTGACAACATCCCAGGCTGTGTTCTACATGAACTACAGAATGAACTGGCACCCCACCTAAGCACCATGTTCAATCATAGCCTCACCTCAGGCTTTGTGCCCACTGAATGGCACACAGCGATGGTTATCCCACTCCACAAAGGAGGAGCCACCATGGACCCCGGGAACTACCGCCCCATTAGCCTAATGAGCCTGGTCTGCAAGGCCATGGAATATATCATCATGGAACTTATAAACAAAGACATTGGTAATCTCCAAACTTTGGACCCCACCCAATTAGGGTTTGTAAAAGGCAGATCATGTCTCCTAAACCTGATTGACCTCTTTGAAGCATTCACCAAAGCTGTAGACGAGGGTAAGGTGGTTCACACAGCCTATGTAGATCTCGCCATAGCTTTTGACACTATCCCCCACTCTGGAATTATAGATAAACTCACTAAACTAGGTATAAATCCATATGTCACAAGATGGGTTGCCAACTGGCTCACTGACAGAACCCACACTGTGAAAGTAGCAGACTCCAAATCCGACTTCAGACCAGTGACAAATAGAGTACCACAGGGTTCAGTCCTGGGTCCTTTCCTGTTTGGTATCTACTTTTCTGAAGTACAGGCTAAAACAGAAGGTCTTTGGCTAACGAAGTTCGCAGATGACTGCAAACTAGGAGCCATAATTGAAATGCCTAACGATGTGGACATCCTACAAAAGGACCTCACTGTGACAGATGCCTGGTGTCAAAGCCATGGCCTTAAGCTCAGTGCCAAAAGTGCATTGTCATCCCCTTTGGTAAAAACTCTGTACCCATGAACTACCACATAGGTGGTAGCCTACTTAACACCAAAAGTGTGATAAGAGACCTTGGGACACAGGTGGACAGTAGTCTCTCCTTTGATAATCACATCGCCCAGTAGTCAGGAAATCCTTCTATATGGCACACCTCAGTTTCTCATCCAGGAAAAAAGAGGTCATTATTCCCCTCTACTCATCACTCATTAGACCCATTATAGAATACAACTCCCCTTTTGGTATATACCTCACAAGACATCTTCAACAACTGAAAAGGCTGCAGAAATACCTCGCAAAGAGGATTACTGCCTCAAACAGATCCCCTACACAGACCGTCTGAAAAAACTCCAGCTTTACTCCGTTGCATATCGCCTACTCAAAGGTGATCTCTGCCTAACATACAAAGCTATGACAAACCTAGAGCTGTTGAACATGCTCCACTTAAAGAAATCCCTATCCCTCCGAGCTACACGCTCTATGGACCTAAACCTTGTCACCACAATAAACAGAACATGCTGGAGGGATAGATTCCTGTCCCAGAGACTTCCCATATTTTGGAACAAACTGCCTATCTATATCAAACAAAGCTCCTCATTAGCACTTTTCAAGAAAAATCTTGATGACTGGATGGGAAATAGGAAATTCCCCTGGGGATCACCTCTGTGGCTCTGCTCGATAGGGGCACAGGAAAATTATTTTCTTGGGTGGCAAAAGCCAGAGTACCTTTTTGGCTAGGCTTGTATAGGCCCTAGGGCCGATAGCCTAGTACCTACCTATGAACCTATAAGATAAGACAGCGGTAATGGCAGCAGATTGGGGAAATCAGAAGAAGCTGAGAATAGAGATAGAAGGGAAGATAGTGGAACAGGTAAAAAGCTTCAAGTATCTGGGATGAGTAGTCGAGGAGAAGGGTAGTCTGAATGAAGAGGTCAAAGCTAGAATCAGAGGGTCTGCAGCCAACTGGCATAGAGTATCGGGTGTAGTCTATGACAGAAGGATTGCCAAAGGAGCTGAAAAGTAAGATGTACAAGACAGTGGTGCGACCAGTACAACTGTATGATACAGAAACCTGGGCAGTAAAGGCAGACCAGTTGAAGAAGCTAGATGTGATGAAAATGACGTGCCTGAGAAGGGTGATAGGATGCACACTGTGGGACAGATGAAGAAATGAGGACATAAGAGCAGAAGCCAAAGTAGTTCCAGTTGCAGAAAAGATGAAAGAGAACAGATTACAGTGGTTTGGGCACATGTGTAGAAAAGTAGAAGACAATCTGGTGAGGCAGATTTGGGACAGACAGGAGGAAGGTAAGAGGAAGCGAAGATGTCCAGCAAAGAGGTGGATGGATTGTGTAAAAGAAGACCTGCGACAGGCATGAGTGTTGAAGAAAGCAGGATTGTGGCACTGAATCGAGAGAGTTGGTGGCAGTTAACACAATACCCTGACCCTATGTAGAAAAATGGGAAAAAGGGGGCTGATGATGATGATGATGGTGGTAGATTTTTGAAGAAATTTATGAAAATATTTGGTATGGAGAATGCGAATTCAGTAGTAGGATAGTATTTACATATTATTCCCGAGGGTACAAAAAACTGGGCTAGGCTAGACAGAAATTATATTTCACAGGAACATGTGTGTTTAATTGAAAGCTTTGATACACATCCAATAACTATTTCAGATCACATGCCGATAATAACTAAAATATAAATGCAGAGCAATAAAGTAAAAATAAGACACTGATACTTCCCCACCTATCTCTTAAAACAGAAGAATTTAAGGAATGGGTAGTGGAAATTATTTGGGAGTTATTGGAGAAGATAGAAATTTCTTCTGAAAATATAGCTAGGGAGTGGGATAAAATTAAAATGGAGTTTAAAAATAAGGTGGAAATAAAAGAAAAACAGATATGGTAACAAGAATTATTTAGAGGGACTGACAAAGGTTAAAGTATTGCAGAATAGGGGGAATCTCACAGAACAAGAAGAGGTGCAATTGCAGAGTTGTTGTGTCTTTCGGCTTTTCCCGGTTAGGGGTCGCTACAGTGGAACTCCGGTCCGCTAATGATTGGCAGTTGATTTTTACGTGCTGAGTTGCGAGCCCTAATGCACAACCTTCAATGAAGGTATGCCCATTAACGCATGTCTCCATGCAGAAGACGCTTTAGCTGAGAGTCGAACTGGTCAGCGTCTTACTGTGAGGCGACAACACTACCGCAGCACCACCACCGTGGATAGGTGCAATTGCAGAATGCTAAAATGAAAATAAGGGACTACCTTGACAACATGAGATAGGCAACTGTTTTTGCTAATAACTCCAGAGCACAAAAACGTTTAGCACAACAGCTCAGGCAACAGAAAGCAGAAAGGGTTGTTGCCAAGCTTAGGGAGCCTATAACAAGGAAAATAACCAGAGGTGTTGTAGAAGTATTAGAAATATTTCAGAAGTTTTATGAAAATTTGTATAAAGCAGAGAAATGTGGAAATCACAAAAAAGTACAAATGGAAATGCTTATGGAAAATTTAAATATGCCAAGGTTAGAGGTAGATGAGGCTTAATAACTAACAGGATAGGAGGAAATGGATGGTATTCCTGTGGAATTTGGGAGCTAAGAGGGAAGAAAGTGATAAAGATCTGGAAGGTTTTGTTTTGAAAGTGATAAAGATCTAAAAAGTTTTGTTTAACATTATTTTAAAAAGAGGAGAAGCACCAACATCTTGCAAGAAAGTGGCGGTGGCTGTAATACCTAAAAATGGTAAAGACCCATCAAATCCTGCTTCATATAGGCCCATTTCAATTTTAAACCATGATTATCAAGTATTTATGTTTATAATGGCTAAAAGAATGGCAAAAGTGATACCAAAATTGATAGATGTGGATCAACGAGGTTTTGTGGTGGGGAAGCAAACACTTGACAACATTAATAGAACAATGATGATTCAGAGGGAAGCTGAATGTAAGAACATACCACTGTAATTGGTGGGTCTTGATGCAGAGAAAGCATTTGATAGAGTAAGCTGGGATTTTATGAGGTGGGTAACGGAAGCATTTGCATTCCGTAGTAAAATAATAAGGTTGTTTAGGAGTATATATGAGGGATTAGAAGCAAAAAGTGAAGTTGGGGGGTATGATAAGTTCTGTTCCTCTTTCCCCTTTCTTATATGAGTTATGTTTAGAACCACTGACAAGGAAAACAAGGGACTCAGAAATTCAAGGATGTAATTGCTATAGTAGTCAAGAACGGTTGGCTTTATTTGCAAACAATATTATTCTATTCATGATAAAACCAGAAAAGGACACTCCAGTGTTGTGGAACAATCTGAGACAGTTTCAGGTCTTTTCAGGATATAAAATTAATGATGATAAAACAAAGACAATAGCTGTAAACTATGTACTCACACATGAATTCATTCAGCAATACCCGTATTAATGGGGACATGATAAAATGAAGTACTTTGGAATATGGATTAAAATGGATTCTGTTATGGCAACTAAGGATATGTGGGAAGATAATAAACAAAAGGTAATATAAAAACTGAGAAATTGGAAGCTCTGTTTTATGGATGTGGATAGTGAGATGCAAGCGGTGAAAATCCTTTTACTTCTATACACAAGTCAGGCATATTTTTATCAACCAGAGGAGAAGTTGTGTTTAGCAATTAATAAAGAGCTGAAGGACTTTATCTGGGAGGGGAAGAGAGCAAGAGTCAAGTATGAGAAGTTGATCCTTCCAATAGGACATGGTGGTTTAGGATTACATGATTTGAAGGGGTATTTCAGAGCTATACAGTTAAGGCTCCTATGCATAGCAGAAGCAGAAACCCATAATTCAGAGTGGAAAGGGGTGATGATGAAATGAGGTGGGGGGGGCTCAAGAAAGAAGGAGAGACTGGGATTTTGGATGCAGATCTTGAAGGAAAATGACAATAACTGTACAGAATGTTATATTCATAAAACAGAAGAAAGTATTCTAAGAGCTAAGCCAACACAGTTATGGAAAAAGGAGATTCTTTCAATAGGGATGACTGCAATTAGGATACAGCAAATAGGCAAGATGGGCAGGAATTAAGTGTAGAAAAGGAGCCAATGTATTTGGAGAAAACAGAGAAGGAAACAGACCAAAAATTCATTTGGACTACATGCTAGAGATTGCTTTCCCTTATCAAGGATTGATATCAGAGTATAAGCAAAGAGAAAGCAGTTGTTTGTGTGTGTGTGGGGGGGGGGTGGTCCTAAGTGAAAGACAAGCACTTTTAGAATTTTTAGTAGAATCTAGAAGAGACACTGCTGTTAAAACATAAATAATTAGTAAGGTATATAAAATATTGCATGATAACTTTAGGATTAACCAGAGGAGGTTAGAAAGGATTGGGTGGAATTCAGAAACTTTACTAAAGCATTGTGGTTGGATAATTGTAGTATTATTAATTCTTTGATTCTATTTAATGTACCATTTCCAGACCCCATACCAATAATACAATTGCCTCTCCTTTGGTCCATTTTGGCTACTGCCAGGTAAAGTATTACAATGAATTGGAAAAATAAAACTATCCTCTCTTTTACTGAGTTTATCTGCCTAGCAAAACAATGTATGCAATAAAGAATTACAAACTGTTTATACCAGAACATCAGATATTACACATAAACATTTATATTGGCAAAAACTTAGGGATCTATTAGAAAAATGTTAATGGTTTTGAGAATTTTTATCTTTTGTTATGGGCTTTGTATATAGTTTATTTTTTTATTTGACCGTTATGATTTGTTACATTTAATTGTGATCTAATACTGATTTAAAATGCAATAAAAAGTTTATGGAAAAAAATAAGAAAGGATTGCAAAGAGAGATTGGATAAGCAATTCTCAAAGAAACAATGCAAGGCTATATGTGTGCCTCCCAAATATGCAACAAAGTCTAGAAGATTTAGGCTTATCGCTTGGAAGTGTTTGCATAGGTATTTTCATATTCCAAGCAGACTCCAAAGAGTTTTTCCTCAAGTAGATTGCAAATGTTGGGGCCCATAAATGGTAATGAATCAGACCCCTGTCAGCCATACTTAGTATCCCATTACTTGACTGGATCTACCCAATTGTCCTAAACACTGTTCAAACTTGTAAGTACACACACTTGCTTTTTCTTTATTTTTACAATTAACTACAGATATTTGGAATTCATTTAAAACTTTTATTTCATTTTTTTTCTGAAGAAAACACTTGACAGCTATTTTCTAAACAAAATATTGACACTGGAAACAGACCTGGTATGAGAATCAGTAACTTTCTTTACACTTGAAATACACATTTAGTGAAAAATGCTTCTGGTAACCCATTAAACTGTAACAGACCTCCTGGGATTCATACTCAAATAGAATATTATGAAGTACTAATTAGTGTCTATGTGAAGGATGCAGGGATTCAAAAGACCAATGTGTAATGCAGTTGCTAACAGCTCAGGACACCCTACTGGGCACAAATGTCCAGTTTAGGAACAACCTAGGAGTACTGTCTGGTGAAGTAACTTGGCAAAGTCACATAGAGAAATGAAGGCTAGGGGAATCAAATCATGTACTGCAGGAAGATGCTTATAGCCTTCCTCTTTAAGAGGTAGATAAGCAGATGTAGCCCAAACACTCTGTATTTCATACCCGTGTACCTGCAAAAAACAAGCTAAATTAAAAATGTATTCATAGTTGAAATGTTAACATTAAAATCATACTTCATGCTGTCTAGTTTTACTTGCAGCTAAATAATGAACACACTGTCAAAATGCAACAAAACAAGGAAGCAATGGATCCCATCTAAACCACTTCCTTCCATTATGCCATAATCACTATGGTTCATAGGTAGTTACTAGGCCTGCAGTCCAGGAGATGATTAAGGAGTCTAGCTCAGATTTCCAGTTGCCCCAAAATACTGTACGGTTAATAGACTTGCTGAAGAGCAGGGAGTAAATAAGAGGCAAAAGCAGAGATTTTCTGCAAAACTGGAGACAAATAAGAGCAGACTCACTTAAAATATTAAGAGTACAAGGATTTGCATCAGCATGTATTGTATTGATTTATCCCTTGTTAACCGGGTTAGTCCCACTAGGCTAGTGGTCTTTTTTTCAGGAGAGACCTAAGGTGGGATTTATACTACTAGGAGAAATCTAACCAGGGCATCAGAGAACTTCCCCCACTCATAATGTAAAGGGACGCTGTTTGTGATTGCACTTCCTGCTTCTGCTCTAAGTGTGGAGATGGCTCAGTGAAGCAGGAAGAAACAGAGTCAAGAAGAGATGGTCAGTGAAGGAGATAATGTTGATGGTAAGGAGGTTGTTTTGAAAGCAAAGTCCTATCCTTTGCAAAATTATATTATGGTGGAGAGCGATGGAAGACAGGAGCGATCACCTAAGAGGAAGTGTTGATTTAAAGGTGAAAGCATCTATATGAGATTCTGAAACAGTCTTTCAGGAAGGATCACAGCACTGATGCATGTTAAGTCAAATCAAACTGGAAAGTGAGGTACAGCTTTGTGGGGAGAGATTATGGACAAAATACAAGAGGAGGAGGTGGACGATATTGTGAGAGAAAAGAAGTCATATGTTCAGACAGTGAAAGAAGGGGAAAGATGAGCAGAGGTGATGAGAGAAGACAAAGAAGAAATTTGTGATAAGACTGGGCAGTAAAGAAGTTGAAAGGTATGAAGTTTGGGACACTGTAATTGCACCTTTGAGTATCTCTCCTAAGGAGGTAAGAGCCTTTATACATATTAATAAAGATGCATACTGTGACTTTCTGTTTGAGACAGGGCAGTATATGGAGACATTTTTGGAACAATTTAAAATTAACAGAAACTGTAATCCATGGAACTTATATATGGCACAAACATTTAACAGAGAGACAAAAACGAGAATTTTAGTGCAGTTCCAGATAGAAGTTGAAAAAGAAGTGTTAAAAGACGTTTTAAAGAATTTATGTGGAGATGTTATGGATGTTAACAAAAATTTATGATGATAGAGGTTTGTGGACTGGGGGTTGGGAATGTGAAGTATTTTTGAAAATGGAAAAAAATGAAAAAATTATACATCTTCCAAGCTTGGTAAATGTAGAAGGAAATAGGGGATGTGATGTTGTCCTATCTCATCTTCATTCTTACTAGGTTGGGTTTGTATCCGATCCTCAGATCCGTCTATGCTTTTATTTTCAAGCTCAAAGCTCTCGGCCAACTCTCTGCCAGCTCATGGCTAAAATCCTTATCCCAGCATGCACCAGAACCCTCCCCAGATCTCATTTGCCGCTAAACAAGATCAGATGTTCATTTGCTAGCTCTGGCTAAGTATTATCTTTCTTTACCTTGCTTGGCTTATCAAAGTTGCGGATTTTTTTCTCTGGTGTTTACCTTAAATTGTGTTTATATCTAGATAAGAGTTTTTTGCCACTATTGTTGTGTTTTGCAATTGGCCGTCATCTTTTGTTAGGTCTTCTTGTCCCTCTCCCAGCGCATTTTACTGTTAAATAGCCAGTTTAAGTTAGAGGGCATTTAACCCTACTGTTATTTCCTTTTACATTTCTATTTTCTTGTTAGTTTTTCTTGCCATAGTTTAGATACAGTTCGTTTAAGTTAGATAACTGTAACTTAGCCCATTAAAGTTAGAGGGCTTTGTTTAACTATTTTGTTTTTGTTCTGGTCATAGCCCTTTTAAGGTAGAGGGCTGTGCCACTTCTTCTCCCTATAGCGTGACCCGTTTAAATTAGAGCGTTAGCTTTAGTTATATTAAAAAAAAGTAGTTTCTATGTTTCTATTCTGTTTCTTTTCTGTAGTTTTTTCCTCAAAATGTCTGGCAAGGTTCGAAACCAATGGGTTTCAAAAAAGTGTGACGATTGTGGAAAGAAACTACCCCTGAATGATAAACACAGACTTTGTGTTTATTGTCTTGGGACCATCCATCTCAAGGAGTCATGCTCTGTTTGTCATGCTTTCAATCACAGAGTGCTTCTGGAGAGGAAAAACAAATTAATACCGAAAGGACTTTCAAAAAAACCCTTCTCAGAGGCACTGGAAGTAGGTCCTGGTTCATCCAAATCTGACAAGTCTCCCTCCTCAAAGTCTTATAGATCTGACTAATCTGGAAAGAGTTCTTCCTCTTCCAATTTATTGGAGCCAACACAAAAGTTGCCAAAACTAACCTTCTCGGATCCAAAGGTTATCGGATCCGACAAATCTTCATCAGCTCCGACACCTTCTAGCTTGTTGCCAGTTGAGTTTGAATCACGTAGCCAGTCTCCGGCCTTGGGACCAATCTCCCCTACAGTCAGATCTCCAATCCTACAAAGATCAAAATCACCCACCTCCTCGACTCGGTCTTCCAGGAGTGTGTCAGATGACAATATGGATCGGGTTGTGCAGAAGCTGTTGAAGACACTGGTGCTGGCCAAGTTATTGTTGGATCCGACCCCGAGGGCTTTGGATCCTACTACATCCACCTCTTCTGCTCCGATTCATCCTCCGATCAAATCCCTGGCTTCAGAGTCAGAAGATATAGAGCTGGTCTTAGTGGAACTCTTGCATCCGAGACCTACTACAGGTTTAATGGATCCGACTATGGCTCTGACATCCTCTGCTCCATCGGAACTGGAGGAGTCTAGGAGCCGATGCTCTCCAGTTGGATCCGGGGGGGACGAATTGGATCGGACAGTTGTCAGATCTTACTTTGCCTCTTAGGGCCTCAGCTCGGGTGAGCTTGGCTCCTACCTCGGCCTTGGGTCTGTCATCTTTGGTTCTGGGGGATCCCTTGGCTTCTTTGAATCCAGGGATATCCTCGGATCAGGGACAGGGGCCTTTCGAGGTGATGAGAGTACTGTCTCCACAGAGAGCTCCACAGTCATCTCTGGACTTTCTACCCCCTAAAGCATTGGTGTCTGCCTCTATAGCCCTGCATCCACAGGGACGCAGAGATCCTAGGCCTCAGGATGCCCCACAGGGCACCCCCCCACTTTTCTGAAACCTCCCCAGAGTATACTTCTGAGGAGGTCCCCCGAAAGAGACTATGCAAGAGGAAGCATTTAGACTCTCCAGAGGAGTCTGTCACTTCTGAAAGGTCCCCACGGTTGCCTCCTGATGATGTCTCCTTTGGAGACATCCTGATAATGCTAAAGCAGAGAGGCAGTTGGAAGTCCACCAACCCTTCCGCAGAGGAGTCTATTTACCTGAAGACTTTCAGATCTCACCTTTCCACCTCTTATGTGTCTCTGCCTTTCGATGAACTCATAGACTTAGTTTCTTGAAAGGCATGGGAGTCCCCACATTCGGTGGACCCTGTTCCTAGGAGGCCAAACAAATTTATTACATCCCTCTCAGAGAAGGCTTTTCTAACTAAGGGAGTCCCAGTAGATGCTATGGTTGTGGTGGCAGGCATCAAAAAGGAACTTTCAGAGACATCATCTTCATCTGTCCATCCCCCAAACAAGGAGTCTTGGACTATGGACAGGAATGGAAAGCGCATTTTTTCTTCAGCAGCTTTTTCTCTCAGATTGCTGAACTACCTCACTCATCTTACAAGACTGCAGAAGGATCTCCTGAAAGAGCTAGGAGATACACTCTAAGGTTCAGTAGCTGAAGAGTTTGCTCTCTACCTTAAATTCTGTTGTCAATGCCTCAATGAGACTCATCTCATATACAGCATATGGGGTGAGTAGAGCAGTGGTTTCTGGAATTTCCCTAAGGAGACATTCTTGGATGTGCTTGTGTGACTTTGCAGAGCCCTTTAAATCTTCCTTTGTAAATGGCTCAGTTCGACAGCTCGTCCTTATTTGGGCCTAAAGTGAAGGACACACTCACCAGGTGTGAACAGGAAGGAAAGACTCTGTCTGCCATAGGAGTCCATTTTGCCATGCCTACTAGACCTTATCCCAAAGGTCAGAGAGGTAGTGGTAAAATGTGGTTCCAGAAATCACAGAGATCTTTTCAGGACACATGTGGTGAAACTTCTCCCAGAGGCAGAGGGGGAAGTAGTAATGGAGGATGCTAACCATGCGGCAGAAGGGGGGGTCTGCAGAATTAGGGCGACAGAAAATCTTTCTTTGGTAGGCCCTTTCAGCACTCCTGAGTGGAGGCCCATCTGTCCAACACTGGTGGCAGTCAGGGGTCACCTATCTTTGTACCCAGAAGCCTGGCAACAAGTAACATAAGACAAATGGTTACAAAGCATCATATCCAGAGGTTACACCATCCCTTTTTCCTTTCCTGTTCCCAAGGTAAAAAAGGTTCCGGACATTCCACCCAGTCAAACGAATGAGCAACTCTAGAAATTCAAAAGTTGCTAGACAAAAGAGACATCCAAAGAGTCCCTGGAGACCAAATAGGATCCAGAACTTACTCAAGATTCATTTTAGTTCCAAAGAAAACAGAGGACTGGAGACCAATTCTGAATCTTTGCATTCTAAACAAATCAGTAAAAATCCCAAGTTCCAGATGGTAACACTGCAGTCAGTACTCCCATTTCTGGGACAAGACGACTGGATATGCACTGTAGACCTCCAGGATGCGTACTACCACATAAAAATGGACAGGCAATCCAGGAGGCACCTGCTCTTTCGGCTGGGAGCCAGTCACTACCAATTTTGAGCTCTGCCCTTTGACCTCACTACAGCCCCCAGAGTATTCACCAAATGTATGGCAGTAGCGGTGACTCACTTGAGACGTCTAGGATTCCAGGTGTTTCCATACTTAGACAACTGTCTGCTTACCACCACAACCAGGCATCTGCTATTAAAAACAAGGGACACAACCTTGCAACTCTGCTCCCAACTAGGGATTACAATAAACTATGAAAAATCTGCCTTAGTGCCTTCTCAGCATGTGGTATTCGTAGGGGCAGAATTAAACTCAACAAAATTGACAGCCAGACTTCCTCCAGAAAGGATCCAAGTTCTATGACATCAGGAGACATACCGTTAAAGAAGGAAGAAAGCTCAAGCAAAAATGGTTCTAAAAGCCCTGGGAATCATGGCAGCAGTGATAGTTTTGATTCCCCTAGCAGATCTGCACATGAAAATTCTTCAGTGGTTGTTTTCCACTCAGTGGTCAATACAAGATCTGCCAGTGTCTCACAAAATAATCATAACAGAAACTTGCAAGAAGGATCTTCATTGGTGGCTTTACTCCACTCAGGTGACTCTTGTTCGACTGTTTGTACTCCCAACCAGTGGCCACAGTGATCACAGATGTCTCTCAGATATGGTGTGGGGACATTATCTGGGAAAGGCAGTCCAAGGCACCTAGCAGGATCATGAGGCCCACTTGCACATCAGTGTCCTAGAGATGAGAGCGGTGCTTTTAGTGTTGCAAGCATTCCAGGACTCTTCCACTGGGAACTATTGCAATCCAGACAGACAACATGTCAGTTGTATGGTACATAAACAAGGATGAACCAGATCTTACCCCCTTTGTTTGGAGGCCCTGAGAGTATGGCAATGGGCAACCACCTCCAAATGTTTTCTGAGAGCAAAGGGCATTCCGTGGAAATCCAACATGATAGCGGACAGACTCAGCAGAGCTATTCTGATACCTCACGAGTGGTCACTAAAACAGGAAGTAGCGGAAAAGATTTTTCAAAAACAGGCTAGCCTTGCTGTGACCTTTTTGCGACATCCATAAATGCCAAATGCAGCAGCTACTTTGCACTTATCCCCCCTCTGGAGTAGTCAGCAAGGGATGCACTTGTTCACAGTTGTCCCCCAGGCCTCCTGTATGCCTTTCCTCCTTTTCCACTAATTTCCAGAGTATTTCAGAGAGCCATTTGCTTGGGAAGGGACTTAATACTCATCACTCCATACTGGCCTCATCAAATCTGGTTTTCCTTCTGGCCTCCTCTTTGAGAGGAACCATGGATTCTGGATCCAGTTCCAGACCTTCTGACTCATGCCTCAGGAATGCTGCATCCATCCATTCAGACCCTCAAACTGATGGCTTGGCTGCTCCAATTCCAACGATAAGCAGGTTTCCAAACCACTCCTCTCCAGTTAAACACATTCTAATCTCTTTTCATAAGGTTTTAACAAGGAAGATATATAAAAGCAAATGGAAAAGATTCTTGTACTCATAACCATATTGATCCCTTTTCTGCTTCAGTCAGTTTCATTCTGCATTTTCTAGCAAAACTGTTCAATGACGGTGCTGCTGCAGCTACTGTTAGAGTTACCAGTGGTTTCCAATTTTCATTTAGGAGACTCCAGCTCCAACATAGTGTCTCGTAGACTATACAAAGCTTTTCTTAAGGGTACTTTGTTATTAAGACCACATATCAAAGACCCTCCAACACCATGGGACTTGAATTTCATCCTGTCCTGCATAGTTTTTCTTCTCTTTGAACCAGCATTGTCTTGCGAATTGAAAGTTTTGACCTGGAAAAACATTTTTTTGATAGCAATCACCTCTGCTAGAAGGTTGCTAGAGTTACATGCCTTGTCAATAAAGTCCCCTTAGTTACTTTTCCATAGAGAGAGGGTGTCCTTGTGAACAAACCCTTCCTTTTTTCCCAAAGTAGCTTCAGAGTGAAATTTGAACCACACTATAGACTTACCAGTTTTCTTCCTAAATTAAGAGAACAAGGCAAAATGCACATTAGATCAACTGGATATACATAGACAATTACATTTTTATTTGTGCAAAACTGCAGAATTCTGAAAATCTGATCAGTTATTTATTTCTTTTTCAGATTCAAAGAAAGGTTCCCCTGTCTCTAAAGTTACACTTTCTAAATGGCTTTCAGACTGTATAACCTTTATCTATAAGTCTCAAAATAAACATCTTCCAGAAGGAGTTAAAGCCCATTCTACAAGAGCCATTGCAATCTCCTCAGCTTTTCTAGCTAAATTAGCAATTGAGACAATTTTTGCTGCAGCAACATGGGCTAAACCACATACCTTTATCACTCATTACAAAGTTGAATTGGCCTCCAGGAATATGGCCTCTTTTGTTTCCACGATTCTGAGGAATATTCTCCCTTGAGCCACCCGAGACTCAATGTGCTAGGGATGCTGTCCCAGCCTAGTAAGAATGAAGGTGAGATAGGACAACATCTCATAAAGAAGTTATGTAATCACCATAATGTTCCATGTGTGTTGTCTATCTTCACCTTCATTCTTACATCCCATCCTCCTTCCCCCTACCCTTCTTAACTCCTAAGAAGACCGAGTCTGTACAGTTGGATTACCTTGACTTCTGACCTTCTTCATCAGCCTCTAGTTATTTAATTGAAATACTCATAGCCTTATAATTAGGGCAAACAAGATCTGGAGAGGGTGCTGAGATAGGGATCCTAGCCTCGAGCTGGCAGAGAGCCTCGAGCTTGACAATAAAGGCTGAGATGGCTCAGATCTGAACCCAACCTAGTAAGAATGAAGGCGAAGATGGACAACACACATGGAATATTATGGTGAGTACATAACTTATTTTTTTGTTAAATATAGGGGGCAGTTAAAAACATGCCTTTTGGGGAAAAGATGACCATTTAGTTTGTAACTGTGATAAAAGAAAGTTTATATCTGGTAAATTGGAGCATGAAGCTAAAAAATGTGATATAGGTAGAAAATGCAGACAAACAGGACACGCATGGGTGGATTGTGAAGACAACATTGCAGTTAAAGAACAAGAACAAAAACAGAACTGTGAACATAATATAGAAAGGAACTTAGAAGATGACCATGAGGAACAAATTATAGTACAAGAAAATAGCAAAGGAGAGAAAATAGTGTATGAAAAAAAAGAAAAAAATGAAGTGGAGGGAATAATACTGGATTCAAGTGCAGATGAATCTACGAACTGGAGAATGGTTAAAGGAAAAAAAGAATTCTGTAAGGAAAAGGGTGAAAGAGAAAAAACAAGTTTAAACGTGTAGTTGTGAAAGAAAATAAAAATGGCAAAGGGTAGAAGTAGAATGGGATAACAATTTATGTAGGAAGGAAAATGAAAAATCTATGAACTGAAGAATGGTTAAAGGAAAAAAGAATTTTGTAAGGAAAAAGGTGTAAATGTGTAGTTGTGAAAGAAAATATAAAAGGCAAAGGGTAGAAGTGGAATGGGATAACAATTTATATAGGAAGGAAGATGAAAAAGCCTATCAATAAATGTTAACAGTATAAAGAAAATTAAAAGAATATTAGGTGTATTAGCATGGTGTTTAACATTTGATATGCATGTCATTATTTTAGAAGACACAAGAATATTAACAGAAGAAGGAAGATTACAAATAGAAAAGTTATGAATGGTAACATTATTTGGAATATGGGAAATATACATGTTCAGGATTAGGTGTACTATATCATGAAACAAGATATTTAGATTATACTATAGTTGAAATGGGTAGAATAAATGTGATAGGTATAAGGTGGAAAAAAGATGTATGTAGAATCATAGCAGTATATGCATATGTCAGAAAAAAAACTAACAGGAAATAATGTTTGAAATTTTTAAATTATGTTGGAGTGAATCTGGAAATAATATTAGTAGGGGATTTTAACTGTGATCTAAGAAGAAGGAAGAAAGTGGGAAATTATGTTAGGATAATTTCAGAAATAACAAAAAGCAGAAAATTATATATATATGGGGTAATGAACACTGAACTTATAAAAGGAATAATATAAGAACAGAAACAGATTAATCTGATATTGCCAATTTTTTCATTTTGTTCTCACCTATGGGTTCAGATCCAAACCATCGGATTCATCTCAGCTGTTGTTACGCTTGTGGCAGCTAAAAAGCTCTTGGACAACTCCCCTTACCCACAGTGCACCTTTTCCTGTTACCTCAGATCTCGTTTGCCACTTTGCGAAGACATGGTCTAACTGTTTTGCTTTTGGGCATTCAGGTGATATTTCTAAATTTATCAACCCTTGTTAGCTAATTCTTCCTTTCTCTGAGTAATGCGTTTAGTTCCTTTCCTCCCCGTCTTTCTTTTTCTAATCATTAGATAAAATTAGCAGTTCAATAACAATCCAACGGACCAAGCATGTAATCCAGCAAGAAGTTTAATCCAATGTAAGCGCTTTCGGCCGTGTCACCAGCCTTCTTCAGACATAAAACACACTGAAATAAAAGCATATATATATATATAGACCCAAACTTGCCATAATTGAATAATAGCAACCAATTAATTAAATAAAACAATGAGCTGTTGGCTATTAGCTATTTCAACTCCTAATATTACCTAACCACAAGGTAAAACACATACAAACCACATATTAAAAACTCAATATACCAGTTAATAATAAATTTATATATTCGTAGCAAATATAATATACATTAAATACCATGGATTCTATCTATTATAAGCTTTTAATTTTAAAACACTGGTAAGCGATATTGAATCATTGAGTCCTGGAAACTCCACTGCATTTAAAAGAACTTGCCACCAGTATTCTTTTGATTCCAGTATTATTTTCCATGGACCTTTCCTGGGAGATGGAATAATCTGCTCCAATACTACAAATTTAAATGAATGTGTGAAATTATGCATTAGATGCCTCTATAATGCATTATTATGTGAGCTTTTCCTAATTTCGTATAAGTGCTCATATATTCGCTGACGCAATTTCCGTTCCGTTTTTCCTATGTAATATGCTTCACAGCATGAGCATAAAGCTGCATACACCACCCCTGCTGTATTACAATTATATTTTCCTTTTATTTTTATAGAAATTCCTTTTATACTAAACTGATCATTCCCATTGTGGACGCAGGCGGTTCAAAAACACATTTTATGGCTAAGTATATTGACATCAATTTAAAGCATACTATTAAAAACCTCCCTCACATTTGTCATGATTCCTGGGATTTTTAAATGAAATTAAACATGTTACAATTACACAATATTGACAATATTATATTCATCACAGTAGATGTAAAAGATTTATTTACATGTATACCTCACGATCTGGGAGTTACATGGTTTACTGAATTTTTTACAGAGATTCAGCCTATTTCACAGGATGAAGTAAATATTTTTACACAATTATTGGAATTAGTGTTAACTAATAATTATTTGTATCATGATGGTCACTACTTTAAACAAAGAAAAGGGGTGGTGATGGGCTCCCCAGTGGGAACGCTATATGCTAACATCATTATGGTCACATGGGAGCTTAGATTTCTATTTCAGTCTGAATTTATGCAGCATATAGATTTGTATTGCCGATTTTTGGATGACCTTTTCTTCATCTGGCATGGCCCCAAACAAATTATTAATGAATTTATATATTATCTCAACCATTCTACTGAATTTCTCAAATTTACTTATGAAGTTTCTAGTGATAGTATTTCATATTTGGATGTACTTCTTTCAAAAAATATTGCACAACAGACACTAAAAGCTAATATTTTTAGGAAAAAAAATGCATTCTAACAAGTATTTACACTATACGAGTAATCATCCACAGCATGTTAAAAAAGCTGTTTTAAAGGGTCAACTGGTTCGCGCAGCACGTATGGTGTCAGAGTTTGGGGATTTTTTGGAAGAATGCTATTACATTATGAATATGTTTTCTAATAGAGATTATCCACAATATTTTTTAGATAGTGTGTTTCAAGAAGTTAAGTATAAAAGATGTACAGGTTTTTATAAACCATTGCTTGAATCAAATAATTCATATAGTGTAGAACAAGAAGATGTATTTGTGGTGGACCTTTCTCCATCTGCTGATTTTCAGAATAACAATTCATGCAATCAAGCACAGAATAATGTATGTGGTTATACTAATGAAGCATTTATCACCACATTTACGCATGATTCTGATCAGTTAAAAAATATGTTATATAAAAATTGGACATTTATAAAAAATTATACAGCATTGGGTAGTATTTTAGGGACTCAACCATCAATTATTTACAAAAGAGACCAGAATTTAAAAGATTGGTGTAATAGAATTTCTTATGTATCTAAAAGTATTAGTGGTATTATGAGAAAATGCAATATGTGTGCATATTGTACACACATATTGGAAACAGATCAGTTTAGTATAAAAGGAATTTCTATAAAAATAAAAGGAAAATATAATTGTAATACAGCAGGGGTGGTGTATGCAGCTTTATGCTCATGTTGTGAAGCATATTATATAGGAAAAACAGAACGAAAATTGCGTCAGCGAATATATGAGCACTTATACGAACTTAGGAAGAGCTCACATAATAATGCATTATATAGGCATCTAATGCATAATTCCACACATTCATTTAAATTTGTAGTATTGGAGCAGATTATTCCATCTCCCAGGAAAGGTCCATGGAAAATAATACTGGAATCAAAAGAATACTAGTGGCAAGTTCTTTTAAATGCAACGGAGTTTCCAGGACTCAATGATTCAGTATCACTTACCAGTGTTTTAAAATGAAAAGCTTATAATAGATAGAATCCATGGTATTTAATGTATATTATATTTGCTACGAATATATAAATTTATTATTAACTTGTATATTGAGTTTTTAATATGCGGTTTGTATGTGTTTTACCTTTTGGTTAGTTAATATTAGGAGTTTAAATTGTTAATAGCCAACAGTTCATTGTTTTATTTAATTAATTGGTTGCTATTATTCAATTATGGCAAGTTTGGGTGTATATATATATATATATATATATATATATATATATATATATATATATATATGCTTTTATTTCATTGTGTTTTATGTCTGAAGAAGGCTGGTGACACGGCCGAAAGCGCTTACATTGGATTAAACTTCTTGCTGGATTATATGCTTGGTCCATTGGATTGTTATTGAACTGCTAAGTTTATCTACTGGTTCGTGTTGTGAATTTTTCTAATCATCCTTGACTCAGTAACCATTTTTATTAGGTTACTTTACCTTCTTTTCCCTCCAGTACACCCTTAGCTGTGACTTCGCTACTATTGTTAGTAGCTTTTCTCCTCCTTGAGTTTCTTCATATATATATATATATATATATATATATATATATATATATATATATATATAAAATAAAATGAGTTTTTCTTCTTCTTTGCCTTTTAGAATTTCTTTTCTGGTGTACGTGTGTGTGTGTGTGTGTGTGTGTGTGTGTGTGTGTGTGTGTGTGTGTGTGTGTGTGTGTGTGTGTGTATATACATTCATGTACTCTTGGCCTTCTTTTTTTTTTCTGCCATGGCTGAGAAGCAGGATACACCTGTGGGTTTCAAAAACTGTACTAAGTGCAGTCACAAAATGCTGTACAGTGGCTCACACACTCTGTGTTTACTGCCTGGGCTCCCACAACCTGCAAGAAGACTGTGCTATTTGTCATTCCTTTAACCACCAGGTCCTGGTTGAAAGGAAGAATAAACTGATTCTGAGGAGTTTATTTCCATCGTCCTTTAGTCAGGCCATTTCTGGTAGTGCCCCAAAATCTGTGGCTAAATCTAGGTCAGCTTATTTGAGCCCTGCTTGTTCTACCTCTAAAAGATCTGATAGAGGGAAAAAGAGACCTTCCTTGGCTCCATCAGATTCCTTGGAGCCAAGATTTAAGTTTTCCAAGCCCTTGGACTCTGAGACATGATTGGGGCCTTCGGCACTGTGTACTTCCTCCTTGGATTCAGCTCCTTTAGCTCAGAGCCTCTCTGATCTTGATAGGTCGGAGCTGTTGCAGTCAGACCCAATCTCCAGCTCCTTTAAGTCTATCATCTCCCTGCTAAGGACTCAGTTCTCACCTTCTGTAGACCCCGTGCCTTTCAGGGTACTGTCTGCATTTTTCAGTAGACCAAGATCTTCTTCAGCATCGTCTTCCTATTCTACCAGATGCCTTACCGAAGAGGATTTGGAATGGATGGTGCAGAAAATTTTGTGGGTGCAGGGCATTACTAAGTCCTCCTCGGCTTTGACCAAAATGGTCAAGCCATCTACTCCTCTTTTGGTTCCACCTCTGACTGCAGGACAGGCCTTGGAGTTCTTGGCCCCAATACACCCGGCGACTTCTGGTTTGAATCTGAAGATTTCCCCTTCTTCGGATCAAACTTTTGCTCAGAGCTCTTTGGCCTTCTCGTGGATGCAGAGCTCCAGGAGCAATAACAAGCCTGGTGGGCCATGGGTGTGGTCATCTCCCAGAGCTTCAAAGCAGTCTCTGCATGAACTAGAGAGGACTTCTTCCCACAAGCATGCCTTGTCGGAGACAGACTCCCTCCCCACTCAGGAGCAGTCAGCTTTTGTGGCTCTGGAGAGGGTTATAGCTCCCTCCGCAACTAGGAAATCACCTCCCTCCTTAGATTCTCAGCCCCATCTACACCACCTGTGCACCTTTTCTGACCAAGACATTCCACAGGAATAGCAGGACATTAGGCCCCAGGATGCCAGTCATGATACCCTTGCCTCTTCTGATACCTCCCCAGAGTATCTCACTGAGACAGTCCCTTGGAAGAGGACCTGCAAGAGGAAGCATTTGGACTCCACTGAGGAGTCAGCCACAGAAGACACTGACATTGATGAGGGAGAAGGATCCCCTAGGTCACCTCCTGAGGATGTTGCCTTTGGGGACTTCTTGGAGATCTTACAACACAGGGGTCCGAATGGCGAGATTATAAGTTAGCAAGCAAAGGAGAGTAGTATTGCTGAAATTGAATTCATCCTCAAGTCTTGGTGAGCACCTTCATGAGGTAGACCACATTTTTCACAAAATCTCACTAAGACGACACTGATATATAGACTATATTTTATCTAGCATATATCATAGATAGAAGTAGGCCAAAATTAAAAAAAAGATACCTGGGTGCACAAGACCCAGGATAAAAAAGTGCCCAATCCTGGTAGAAGCACTGGTGCCAGGACTGGAAAAAATGACAGTGTAGAATCATCAAAATACAGAAATATTCCTACAATGCGACAAGGCCAGGCCCAGAGGGATGATGGCCCCCCTGTTGTAGAAGGAAGTAGCAGTGCACATAAATCACAAAAACTGATAGGCCAAAGAAGAGCCATAAAGAGGATGAGTGGACTATTGAGGATAAGAAAGAAATTATGTATTGTTACTATTATGCAAAAAGTCTAGAATTTCCAGATACAATATATAGAAAAGATTAAGAGAGAAGTTAGGGGAAATAAAAAATACTTCCACAAGAAAAACTGTCAGAACCCTCAAATAAAAATTTGTGTACATTATACAACAGATTTGTGAAAAACAATATATAGATCAATACACTTTGATCTGTTTGGAAAAAAAGTATCTGAGGAAGTGCAAAAATATAAACAACAAAACCTAGAGATTTTTGAAAAGTATAAAAAAGAAATAAGGACATGGGAAAGAAGGAGAGATTTGATATGGTGCAATATTTATGCAAAGTCAAAAGCCAAATTAATCAATATAAAAAAGCAGCCCCAAAAATATTTGAAGCGAAGTGCAAGCAAATGCAACCAGGTATAGAAAATATCACAATAAAGAAAATAATATCACAAAGAGGGAATGTAGAAATAAAGATTTCATAAAGTAGAAGTTTAAAAAGTAGAAGTTAAAGTTATGGAATGCCTGCAAAGTGAAGGATTTGGTGTAGAAGGTTATATCGCAGCATGATGGAACGAGTCCTCAAACTAAGGAGAAATAGGAAGATCAGGAGGCAGCTGAAGAAGAAATATTGACATGGGAAAGAAAAATAGATTTAATATGGTGTAATATTTATGCAAAGGAGAAAGCAGAAATAATCAATAAAAAAAGAGCAGCTCCAAAGATATTTGAATAGAAATACAGGCAAAGGAATTCAGACATGGAAAACATTACAAACAAAAAAATAAGATGACAAAGAGGAAAACAAAATTAGTAATAGAGAAGTTAAAGAAGTAGAAACTAAGGTTATGGAGTACCTGCGATTTGAAGGATTCAGTGCAGAAAATCTAACTCAGAAAGCACCACAGCAGGATAAAGCAATAGACATCCAAATTAAGGAGAAATCAGTGGAATGGGAAGCAACCGGTCATTTGCCATATGAAGATATTTTGCAGCCTTCCACAGGAAACCTGTACAAACATTCACTTGAAGCTGGACAGCAAGGGAAGGAACAGAAAACTGTGGCAACTCTGGAGCAAATAATATTGAGGAGTGATAGGCCAGTGAATCCCCATATGACAGAGCAACGGATGGCACAGGATGAAATTGAAGAGAATATACTAGAGGAAGATGCTATAATACTTTCTCCAGAATGCTCGCAGAAAATGGAGAACAAAAAATGCGCCCTCAGTTTAGAAGAAAATGAGCTAAGGCAAGAGTTGCTTAATTTAATAGCGATAGATAGGCATATTAAGAACAGTGAAAAAAATAGACTAAAGAAGGTCAGTAAAACCCAAAAAGCAGAAGTTCGCTAAAACAAATGAGCACAGTAATTAGTCCATAGAGATCCATGCAATATAACATAAATAAACAAGATATATTACTGTGCAGCTAAATTAAGAACAGATAAAATTCTACCACAAGAACACAGGGTAGTAAGGGAAAGGAAGGAGAAACCGAATACCATCATGGAAGTACCGAACAGACAAAACTATAAAGCAGTTAAGACAGGAATTGTCACTGTTAGAGGAGTATAGAAGAAGGAATAGATCAAGAAAAATACTCATAAATATAGACGTGATAAAAGCAATGTGTAATATTATAACGGATCAGGATCTATCGCACACTATTGCAAATAATAAACTAAAAATATCAGCACTGGCAGAAAAGCTTAGATACACAGATACATATAAAGGAAAAGTACAAAATAAGCACTTTATTGATGACCCCAAAAGTTTTATAGAGAATTGGGAAACAAGGTAAAAGGAAGTGAAAGGCCACCCAAAAAAGGAGAAATAGAAACATTTTGGAGAAGTATTTATGAGGAGCCTGTGGAACATAACAAAGATGCTAAATAGATAGAAATAAAAGAAAGTAGTTCAAAGGTACAGGATATGACATGGGATGAAGTAACAGCCAGAGAGATTGAAACAAAGTTAAGAAAAGCCTCTAATTGGACAACACCAGGCCCAGATGCAGCACCTAACTTCTGGTTAAAAGTATTAACACTTTTGCATGAAGATTTAGCCATGAGTAAGAACTATTTATATGCGCTCCCTGAACAGACACCAACTTGGTGAACAATAGGAAAAACAATGCTCCTACTTAAGAGTGGACTTGCAAGCTACCCTAAAGTTATAGACCAATAACTTCCCTTCCAGATATGTATAACCTGTACACTGGAATTGATATCAACAGAGTTTATAGTTATTTAGAAGAAAACTCAATCATGGCAGTAGAACAAAAGGGAAATAAAAGAAAGTCATATGGAACAAAGGATCATCTGTTGCTAAATAAAGTCATAATGGAGAACTGTAAAAAGGGTAAGAATCTAAGTATGGCATAGATTGACTACAAAAAACATTTGATAGTATTCCACATTCATGGATAAAAGACTGCTTAAAAATGTATAAGATACACGCTACACTGATTGACTACATTACAGTGACCATGAAACAGTGGCAGACCACTTTGCAATTAAGCCATGATAAAGGATAAAATTATTATTCCAGGGATAAAAATCCAAAGTGGGATATTCCAGGGTGACTCTCTGTTACCTCTGCTATTCTGTCTTGCCATTAACCCATTAAGCTGTCTATTTAACAGATTAGGCCATGGCTATAATTTTTCTCCTAGAAAACAACAAACTATAAAGACTTCTCATCTTCTTTGTTGATGATTTAAAATTGTATAGCTCATCAGATGAACTGAAAGCACAACTGCAAGTAGTCAAAACTTTTTCAGATGATATAAGAATGCCATTTGGTCTTCATAAATGTGCAAAAGTAACCTTTAAAGCAGGAAAACTAAAGCACCAAGAAAACATCAGTTTGGAACAAGAATGTGATATTAAAGAACTTGAACAAGAGGGATTGTATAAATATTTGGGAACTGATGAAGGATCAGCAATAAAACATGAACAAATGCGAATAAAACTTAGTAAGGACTATTTTAGAAGACTTAAATTAATCCTGAAAACAGCATTGACATTTAGGAACAACATTCAAACTCTAACCAATTTGCTCTTCCTGTCCTAACTTACAGTTTTGGAGTGATTGATTGGCCCCAAATCATGTTGGATAGATTAGATAAACAAGAAGGATGCTTCATGCTCACCAAATGATTTATATAAATCAGTGCATACCAAGATTATGTATTCCCCATTGCAAAGGAGGTATGGGCCTCCTTGAAATTGATTGCATGTATAGATCTGCAATTGTGGGACTGCACACATATCTGCTGAACTCACAGGACCCAAATGTAGTTAAAGTTTTAAAACATGAGAAGAATAAATCTAAGATGACTTCCCTGCTTAGTCTAGCAGATGCATATCAACATCAAGGAGGAATGAAAATCAAACCAGAAGTAGAAAAAAATCAGGTGACAACTAAATGTGCCAAAAAACAAAAGAAAGAATATAAGGTGAAGGATCAGATGAGAAGGCAACAAATGTGGAAAATGCATAAATAAAGTTGCAAGTATAGAAAACTTCTGGAAGAACCTCATGTTGATCAGGATCGAATGGAGGAATAGTTAAGGAGAGGCAAATTTAAACCAAAAGATGAAAAGTTAATATTGGCAGCCCAAGATAGTGGGCTACTCACACATTGGTTTAAAAAGTCCATTGAACATGTCAGAGAAACAGACAAATGTAGGTCTTGTAAAACAGAATTGGAAACAGTTGCACAGCTCGACTATATACTGAAAGACATAACAATGGGTCAAGACTGTTGCACTGGGGATTGTGCAGACATTATGGTATTGAAGTTGCTGAAAAACACTAGAAACATGAGCCACACAGCATCGTAGAAAATTATGAAGTTTGCATCATATGGGATCACCCATTACCAACAGTTCAAAAGATAGATGCGAGAAAGCCAGATATAGTGGTCCATGAAAAGAAGACAAAAGTAAGAACACAGACACTACCAACGTCAGACCCATAGCTATACTCTCTCCTCTGCCTAAAATTCTAGAGAAAACCATCCCCTCCCAGCTCATGCCCTACCTAATCCAGCACAAACTTCTCTCTCCCACCCAGCACAGCCTCTGCCCTGGCCACAGCACCATGACAGCCCTCCTTTCCTTCCTTGAAACAGTCAACCTAGCACGTGAGAGTGGCACATACGTATCTTCTCTATTTCTTGACCTCTCAAAGGCATTCGACACAATCTCCCATTCCCTTCTCCTGTCCCAGCTCTCTCACTTGCATCTATCTCTCTCAACCCTAGACTGGTTCTCTAGCTACCTTTCCATGTGCCAACAGGCTGTGCAGTGGAAAGAATCAACCTCCCCTTTCTTACCTACACCCACAGGAGTTCCCCACGGATCAGTACTTGGCCCTCTCCTCTTCAACGTATTCATTAACAGCTTCCACCTCTCCATCCCTTAAGCTTCAATCATCCAATACGCAGATGACTCCACTATCATCTGCTCAGCCTCCTGCCCCTCCAAACTTCTGCTCAATACCCAAACAGCCTTCTCCAAAACTGAATCATGGATGCAATCTCATCACCTGGCACTAAATGCCAACAAAACAAAATTAATGATATTCACTCCCACCAAAACCTCCCAGTTCCACAAGGTCCAATTTTCCATCAAAAGACACAATAACATCCCTCTAGAAATCGTTCCTAGTACCAAGCTACTTGACATTACCATCGATGAAAACCTAAAATTTGACTCCCACATCCTCTCGACAATCAAAAAACCCACCAGAAAATCGGTCTCCTCTACAGGCACAAGTACTACCTTACTCCATCCTCCCATCATACCCTTGCATCTACCTTCCTTCTCCCCTCTCTCTTGTATGGTGCTCCCCTATTCTCCAACCTACAACTCGACCTCCGTTCTAAACTCGAGGACTGTTACAACAAAATCTGCAAATTTGCAACCAATTCTAAGAACTCTTCCCATCACTGTCACTCCCTATACACCCTAAACTGGCTAGAACTCCACAACCACCTAAAGTACCTACAACTTACAACAGCCCACAAACTCATCTTTAAACCAACAGAATGCCCCTCTCTTGCTAAATCTCTAACACCCTACACACCTACCCGCACCCTGAGATCCAAAGGCCAAATCCTCCTACATGTACACAAACCCATCCACCCACCTGGCAAACTACTACTATCCCACACCATAGCCAAGTTGTGGAACAATCTCCACACACCACTACATAATATACCTAACCACAACAACTTCAAATCCATGCTTCTCTCCCATCTCGCCTCCAAATGGGAATGTCCTTCACATGCTCCCACCTAAAATACCCACACTACTAACTCCACACCTAAAATCATCGTTTCTTTCCCAACTTTAACAAACTTCTGAGATCTTGCTCAGAACATCTTTCCAAAAATCTTTTGCATTTGTGCCTCTGGCTTACCTTACTCATATTCTCAAACTGACAAACTCTAAATTGCAAACCAGTGTGTATATATAATTTGTAAAGCTGTTACTCCTGTACAGACTAATACTGACACATGCTGCTCACTTTATCTATTATTAATGTGGCAACTCTCTGTAATTCTGCTTTTGTAAGTTTACAACTTTTTGAACTTACATCATATAATGAGGCATATTCTGTATATTTAGATATATTATAATGATGCAAAACTACATACTTTATATTATGTACTGGAGCCTTTCTCCTCGGGTCTCCACTGAAAATGAGCCACAAGCCCAGCTGGACTAACCCGGTTAACAAACAATAAATAAAATAGTAAAATAAAAATGCTCCATTTGACAGAATGTTTCTTTTTGGTCCCAAGGTCAAAGACACATTATCCATGTGTGAGAAGGAGGCTAAACCCTTTCTACCATGGGCATACATTTTTCCTCCCCTCAGAGACCTTACCCAGGGTGCTTTGTTTGGCTTACCTTACCCTAAAGGTCAGAGAGAAAGAAGGTGGCAAAATGTGGTTCAAGAAATCACAGGGGTCTTACCAAGACACACGTGGAGAGAGTTCCCCCAGGTGCAGAGGGGGGAACAATTCCAGAAGATCCTGCCCTCACAGCAGAGACGGCCGGCAGAACCAAGGGTCCAGAGAGCCCTTATTTGGGAAATCCTTCCAGCGCTCCTGAAAGGAGGCCCGATTGACCACCTCTAGAGGCAATCGGGGGTTGACCATCCCTGCACTGGAGAGCCTGACTAAAAGTAACCAATGATTTATGGGTGCAGAAGATAATATCCAGAGGTTATCTAATCCCCTTTTCTCAAGACCCTCCCCTCAACAGAAAAATCCAGGATGCCCCACCCAGTCAAAGAGATCAGGCAGTTATTCAAATTCAGAAATTGTTGGACAAGAGAGTCATCCAAGAGGTCCCTCAGACCAAAGAGGATTCGGAACTTACTCAAGGTTCTTTTTAGTTACAAAGAAGACTGGGAACTGGAGACCAATTCTGGACCTCAGCAGACTAAACAAATCAGTTCAACTCCACAAGTTCTAAATGGTCATGGTACAGTCCATAGTTCCTTTCTTGGAACAGGATGACTGGATGTGCTCCATAGACCTTCAGGATGCGTGCTACCACATAAAAATGGACAGGCAATCCAGAAGGCACTTATGCATCTGGCTGGGAACCAGTCATTACCAGTTCAGAGAGCTGCCCTTTGGTCTCACTACATCCCCAGGGTGTTCACCAAGTGCTCTCTGAACTGGTTCTCTAGTTACCTTTCCAACAGAAATCAAGCTGTAAAATGGAAAAAAGCTACCTCCTCCTTCCTTAGTACCCCCACTGGAGTGCCACAAGGCTCCATACTGGGTCCTCTTCTCTTCAATATATTTATAAATGACTTCTACAAATCAATTCCTTCCTCTAGCATCATCCAATATGCAGATGATTCTACTATCATCTGTTCTGCCTCTTCTATCCCTACACTACAAAAACTTACCCAAGATGCTTTCTCTTCCAAAGAGCAATGGATGCAAAGTAATCATCTAGCTCTCAATGCCACTAAGACCAAACTTATGTTATTTACTGCAACATCAATTTGAAGATTCCCTCACAAACCAAACCATCGTTTTGTACTTTTGAAGGTGAAGACTGACTGAACACTTGGCCAAAAAACTGGCATGGCAGTGCATAATCAAATTAAGCTAAAATTGCAGACAGTAAGCTGCTTTTGAGGTAAATGAAAACAATCATTGAAAACTTGCAATGACTCATAACATAGAGCCTAACATAGATCCTCATCATTATGAAATAATGTTTTCAAATAACTGGTATCCACAGTCCAGAAAATAACATATGCAAATGAGTTATGCCCTAACACAAGAGCAATAATTTACCAATTCCCAGTTTATACCCTGGATATGGAATTAAAGATACTTAGACACTGAAGTGATTAATCACCAGCCCTTAACTAGACATGTAGTAACATAAAAAGCATTTATTGTACTGAGTTGGACATGTTCCTCTTTTTTGCTATCTCACTTGTTACTTTTTTAAGTTTAATTTATGGCTTTGAAGCCAAGACATCTACTGCAGTTGTGATGAGCATAATGCTGCCTCTTATGAGTAAATCAGCCCTTAATACACCTAAAGAAATTTTAAAAGGTACACATGACCTATCAAGGATAAAAAATAGATTGGCCATAGGTGCGAAAAATGGAATAACTACTGTGGCAGGTCTATCCAGCTGGTGATGCAAACCACCCTGTGCCCATGTGCGAACAGATGAACTAATTTATACGACATATAAAAAGCATATTCCTGCTACCCAAGGAGAGGTTAAAATTCTTAAACTTACTGATTACAGTCTCCAGATGACTGTCGATGGAACTGTCAGAATGCAAGCTTTATGCAAAATGAAGCACAGCTACATCCTTGATCTTGATAGTGAAACAGTCGCTACGACTGTGTCTGGACTGCACCTCCTGAAACCCCATTTCCCTACTTTAAAAGCAAACTTTATTTTGATTCCTGATTCCTGAATCCTGCACCAATTCAACGTCCGACCGATCCCTCCAGGCATCATCACGATGTGATGAGCTGCCATCTTGCTTTCCTTTCCCTTGATACAACTATTTATTTTTCCACTTATTGTTTTAGATCCCATTTATATTTGTGACTTTTCCTATTTTGCACATTGTAGACTATCATTGTAAATTCAGAACAGATGTATGATTGCTATTGTTTTGTTTTAGCTTACTGTGATTTGTAGCAGTAAGACTGCTTTATACATACATTTTAATTTTTAATGTTTCACTGACTATATCTTTGCAGAAAAGGTTAAGTTGTGAACTTTACTGTAATTAATTTATTAATGTAATGTGTCTTTGTTAGTATTAAATCTAAGACTGAATATTGCACCAGAGAGGTATTTATTTATATCTGCTGTAGAGAAAGAATTAATAGAAGAAGATTATTATTATATATTTATATATCTCCTGTGTGTGTGTGAAATGACAAATGACCTACTTAGAGTTAGCAGGTGGAATTTTTTTTCAATCAAATTGAGAGAGGAAGATAAGTTTACTGCTGCTCATCATGCTAGGTTTGTACAAATAACTCTTGTTTAGCTATCATTGTTAGAATTTTAAAGCAGTGTTCTTGCTGGCTGTAGCTTCTACTCCCACAGCATGTAAATGTGTATTTTAAGGATGGGGTGCTGCAGTGTCCTGAGTATGTCTCCTTGGTGCCTAGTAACTATGAACCCATGCGGGGGGCTGCGGCATGGGGCTGGGGGGGCATTTGCCCCCCCCTGAAAATCCTGGGAATCCCTTGTCAGGCAGGCAGTCAGATTTTCCAATCAAGAATTTGTTGGAGAGTCAGAGAAGAGTCCCTCAGACCAAAGAGGATTGAACTTACTCAAGGTTCTTTTAGTTACAAAGAAGACTGGGAACTGGAGACCAATTCTGGACCTCAGCAGACTAAATAAATAAATATGCATGCTACTACATAAAATGACACAGGCAATCCAGAAGAGGCATGCCATCTCTGGGGGAAACCAAGTCATTACAGTTTCAGAGAGCTCCCCTTTCTCACTCATCCCAAGTGCATGGCAATGATAGCGGCTCACTTGAGATGACAAGGATTCTGTGTGTTTCCCTTTTTGGATAACTGGCTCATTTCACCTCAAGCAGGCATCTACTTATTTGGGCAAGAGACTCTGTTATCCAAATCTGCACAACAGTATTTATAACCATAAATTATGAAAAGTCACAAATGGATCCCACTCAAGCACTGGAATTTATTGGAGCAATTTTGGACACAAGTCAGTTGATTGCAAGACTTCCACAGTCAAGAGTATTAACAATTAGGTGCCAAATATGCAGGCGATTCCAGAACAAGAAGATAGCTGCTCATTTCTAGGCTCAATGGCGAGATTTCACATGTGACTACTACAATGGCTTCTGGCCTCTCAATGGTCAATTATTCACCAACCAATATCTTACCAGATACAAATTACAGACACCTGCAGAACAACCCTATCTTGTTGGATTTATTTAACGCAGGGCTGACCCTTTGTTTCCCTGCAACCTCAGGCCAGTGACCATGGACGCTTCCCAGATAGGGTGATGGGGCATTATCTGGGGAAGATGGTTCATGGCATCTGGTCTCTCAACAAGGCCAATTTACACATAAACATCCTGAAGATGAGGGCAGTGCTCCTAGCATTGCAGGGCTTTCACTCTCTTCTTCCTCTGGGAACAGTGGAGATTCAGTCAGACAACATGTCTGTAGTTTGGTACATAAACAAGGAGGAATCAGTTCATACCTCCTGTGTCAAGAAGCACTCAGAGTGCGGCAATGGGCAATTTCATCCAGCCTCTTTCTTATTATTCATTTATTTATTTATTTATTTATTTATCGACATTTGTTAAGTTTGTTAAGGGTTAGTTCAGCTGGGCCAGGGACCCTTTTTCAGTGGAGCCCCGAGGAGAAAAGCCCCAGTTACAGACAATTAAAGTATACATAAAAGTTTAGTTTACAATTCAAAAATAATTACTTTTAGTAGTACATTTCAAAGCAATTCACTGAGATAAGTTAGTACAGTACTTCAGTATATATATATATATATATATATATATATATATATATATATATATATATATATATATATATGGATATATATATTGTAAGGTGCATAATAAGTAGTAGTATTTTAGGAATAGTACAAATTATGAGGTGTATCCCGTGGTAGTGGTGCTGCAGTAGCGTTGTCGCCTCACAGTACGACATTGTCCCGTTCAATTCTCAGCTAGAGCGTCTTGTGTGGAGGCATGCATGAATGAGCATGCCTTCATTGAAGGTTTTGCGTCAGGGCTGGTAACTCGGCATGTAAAAATCCACTACCAAACATTAGCGGACCGGAGTTCCGCTGTGGCGACCCCTAACCGGGATAAGACGAAAGACACAACAACAACAAATTATGAGGTGTGAGAGATGAGAGTGCATGAATGAGGTGGAAGGGATATCTGGAGGTGTAATATGATGCTAGTGTAAAATATGTGGGGGAAAAGTATGCTGAGCAGGTGTATGAGATTGTGGAATAAAGCATTGTAGCAATGCACATTACAGGAAAGACCAACATGATTGTGGACACTTTAAGCAGATCCATTCTAATGCCTCACAAGTGGTCCTTCAACCAGAAGGTAGTGGAAGAAATTTTGCACTGATAGGGCCAACCTTGCTGTGACCTCTTTGCATCCACTCCGAACAACAAGTGCAGCAGCTACTTTGCCCTAATCCCCCTGACCAATTTCCTTTACACCTCTCACACAGAATTGGCCTCCCAGTCTCATTTAAATCTTTCCTTCTACCCCTTTGATTCCCAAATTTCTCCAGAAAGCAAACAGGTTGAAGAGAACAGTAATCCTCATTTCCCCATTGTGGCCTCGACAGATCTGGTTTCTGTTCCTTTGGTCTCACTTATGGGAATATCCTGGATTCTGAAACCCACTCCAGACCTTTTGTCACACCCGACAGAAAGGATTTATCCAACCTCAAGCTGATGGCTTGATTTCTGCAGTTCCATTTATAGACAGACAACCTGTGCTGTCCTCTCCATTTCATCGTATTTTGACAATCCACTCAAAGGCTGTATAGAAGCAAATGGAGGAGGTTTACAACCTGGGCTCAGCAGCATGATGTAAATCTATTCACAGCTCCTATTCAATCCATTCTAGAATTTTTGGTTTACCTCTTTGACAGTGGGGCAGCGGCCTTTACTATTAAAGTGCAGTTAGCAGCTATCTCTGTTTTTCACTTTGGGAAAGATAACTTGTCACTGATTTCCAACAAGCTTACCAAGACTTTCTTGAAAGGGACTTTGTTACTGAGGCCTCCCCAGAAAGATTCCTCTCCTCTTTGGGATCTCAACTTGGTGCTACATTTTATAGGCAACCCCCATTTGAACCTGCAGCAACATGTGATATACATTTTTTTGTCTTGGGAGACCATTTTCTTAGTAGCCATTACTTCAGCTAGAAGGATATCAGAAATTCAGACCTTATCTGCCAAACTTCCATACTTTATTTTTCATAAAGACAGGACTTCCTTGTGCACCAACCCTTCCTTTTTAGCTAAAGTTGTTTCTGAGACTAATATCAGTCAAACCATTTGGTAGAACAGGAATCATAATTAATGCCACTTTTTATCTTCTCCATACTCCAGAAATGGTCTCCTTACAATCCTCTCATATAAAAATTTCTTTATATAGTTCTTCTGGGAATAATCCTAGCAAACAAGATCTGAGGTAACAGGAAGAGGTGTGTTGTGGGTAAGGGGAGGTGTCCAAGAGCTTTTTGGTTGCCACGAGCTTAGTAACGGCCAAGTCAGATCCAATTGTTCAGATCCGAACCCACATGTGAGGAGAAATGAAAAATCGACAATATAGATAGAATGTTATGGTAAGTACATAACTTCTTTTTTATATAATACATGATAGTTTGAAAGTTTTAGAGGAAGGGTTTTTGAGATCACATAGCAATCTTGGTAGAAGTTCAAGAAAAGGAAGGATATATAAGAGTAGGTAAAGTTATTAAAAGATTAAATGAAAAAGAACTAAATGAGGAAGATAGAAGAGAGATTAATCAGTTGTAGAAAGACCATGTAGATATGAGAATTTTTTATGAAGATTGGACAAGTTAGTGGATAAGTTTTAAAGAAAAATATAAAAAAGTGTTTTTCTGGAATATCAAGCTATAATAAGAATGAAAGAGAAACAAAAGTATAAGCAGTTGAGTCAGGAAGCATTTAGAAAAGTGTTAAGCAATTAGATAGATATTTATGACAAAGAAAAGCATATGTATGAAATGAACCAAGAAAAAATAATAAAAAAAATGTTATTTAAGCAAAGATACTTCTTAAAAAGAAAAGGAAGAGGATGCACCATATGTAAATAAGATAGTAAAATAGTAAAATAATTAAATAAGATGGTAAAAGAGAACAAGAGAATAAGAGAATTAAAGGATGAAAAAGGAAAGAATGATTATACAAAGTAATAAGAAAATATATAGAAAATACATTTACAAGGAAAGAGATAAAATGGAGACAAAAATGAAAAGTTAAAAACTGAATAAAGATGCTAACAAAAGCTTAGAAGAAAATATAAGTGTGAAAGAATTCAATGATACTTCAAAAGAAGTAAATATGGGGAAAAAACTACTGGATTGGATAGAACTGAATACTGTATGTTTAATAATATGGGAGAATGGCAAAAAGTGTATTTTGTGGAAGTTCTAAATGAATGATTAAAAATGGAGTGGTAGAAAAAGAAATATGTATTGAGGTGATGAAATTTAAATAGAAGAAAGGAGAAAAAGAAGATATAAGAAAATGAAGCCCAATAGCATTGAACAATATAGATTATAATATATTTATGAAAGTAATAGGAAAAAAAGGTTATGATATAAGATAGGTAAATTACTTGAATGTACAATTGTTGGAAACAATTGGAGACTGATAGTATTGAGCAATACAAATTATAAGATATTTATGCAAATAATAGGAAAAAGGTTAGGATATAAGATAGATAAATTACTTGAATATACATTTTTTGGATAAAAGGAAAGGAAGTCAGAATTTATTAATTATAGAGAAGTGAGAGGTGATATTGTAAGTAAGGTTGAAGTTAAAGTTGTGGTAGGAGATTTGAGTAAAGCATTTGACAAGATACAATATGAGTGTTTATGGGATGTAGTGAAAGAATATAATATAAATGATAAAATAATACAAGTAATTGATTTAGTGTACGAAAATAATAAAGTGAGAATAATATTAAATGAATGGTTAAGTGAAGAAATAAAAATAAAGCGTGGAATAAAGCAAGGATGTCCATTGAGCAGTGTTTTATTTGCATTAATTATGAATGTAGTAGTTAAGATGAATAAATTGTTGAGTAGCAGGTTATAAGATGAGAGAAGGAGTCCAATTAAGAATTATTCTTACTTATGCAGATGATGTAGTTTTAATTACTAAGAATAAAGAGTGGATGGAAGAGAGGATTAAACAATTAAATCAACATCTAAAAGTGTTTGGTTTATGCATAAATAAAGATAAGAGTAAAGGGACTGGAATAGCAGACAGCATAGAAGGTATTCAGTTTAATGAAGAGGTTATAGATATTTTGAGAATAATGTTTGGAACTAGTATGTATAGAGTAAAACAATGGGAGAATATTATACAAAAGATAAGATATACATTTGTTTTTGAAGGCATATAAGCTGGCATACAAGAAGAAAAGATATTGAATAAAGTCAGTCCTTTGAGGAGAAATTGCCTGTTTAGCAAGTGTATATGTGATTATTTTTAAGGTATGAGAACAAATTAAGGTCTATTGCATTTTTATTTATATGGGGATCAAGGTTAAATCTGGTTAGAAGAGGGGTTTCATATCCCAAAGAAGAGGAAGAAGGATTAGGATTAATTAATCTGATTGGTCATGCACATCTCTGAATCTTTATAAAGTTTTGACAGGATTGAAAGAGGAGAATAGTGGGTTAATAAATGTAATAATGAAAAAAAATGCATGGACATTTGGGAAAAGATAGGCACATGGAAAAAAGTGAAAGGTTATTTAAATGAAGAAATGAAAGAATATCAAAACAATTTTTAATGGAAATTAAATATAAAAATTTAGAAAAAATAGGAAAGAATGATATTTGAATATAGTGAATAAACATTATTATCTGATGTTGTCAATTTTCATTCTATCCTCAACTGTTGGGTTTGGATCCAATCCTTGGATCTAACTAGGCTGTTACTTTAGCTTGTGGCCACCAAAAAAACTCTCGAGCTTCTCCCTTAACAATTATGCATCAACCCCTAACATACCTCAGATCTCGTTTGCCACCTTCTCATTTAGATGTGGTTACTTTCAGCTCTCGAGCATCTTAGATTAGGAGATAACTGTAAATTATTTAATAACCTTTTGTTTTGCTTCAAAAAATAAAATTTCGTATTCCTGTAAGTTATACCTTATATCTTGCACCTTCCCATATTTTGCACAAGTTTTTTGTGTATTTCTGCTTACCGTTGTTGGTAGGCCTTCCTCCCTTTCCTTTTTTTCTATTGCTTTACATGTTTAGTGTAAATTTTTCATTACTATTTTTGGTATATGTCCTTTTAGACATGCCACTTCTGACACCATGTCGCTCGTCCCTCTCTAACATTGGTGACAAGCAGGTGGGGTAGTTTGTTTAGACGCTATATTCCATAGAAACACATCAGGATGGATAGTAGCATCATAAAATATAAATTACTCAATTAACAGACAGACCTTACATACATACATGCTTACATCTCAACAGCTTACTACAAAATGTCAGTCAGGCTCGCACATGCTTAGTATTTATACACTTGTGCAAACCCATAGATAGCTTCTTAAAGGTACATACACATTGATCTACAGTATAATACATTTTTTTCTGTTATTAAGTCTTTCCTTAAAAAAAAAAGAAGAACAATTTTGTTATTTGTGTACATCTCTATATTTTTCCTTTTTTGTTAGAGTGATGCCTGAAAAAGGAGAAAAAGATCTGTATGGCTTTAAAAAATGCAGAAATGTGGGCACAAGTTACCCTTGTCTGATATACACGCTTTGTGTTTGTATTGTTTAGGTCCAGACATCTTAAAGTTGGTTGCTCTATCTGTAAAACTTTTAATCCCAGAGCAATTGCAGATAAAAAGAACAAACTATGTTTGAAAGGACCACTGCCATAGTCATTCTCAGAAGCTATTTTGGGGGCTCAACCCTCCCAAACTAAAACATAAGCAGTCTTTAAAAAGTCTTCTGTACTTTCTGGTTCTTCAACAGATCCTACTTCTGAGCCACCTCAAAAGAAGCATTATAAGTCATATCTGGAGACCACTCAGATCCAGCTGGCTTCACGCTCAGAAGAAATTTCCTCGGATCCTACCCTGACAGATTCAAAGTCCCTACCACAAATTAGGTATTCTTTTTCATTGGATCCAGTGCCTTAGAGGATTCTATCTCCTTTCCTTTCAGACCAGTCTGCATTCCAGACCCCCATCGGTCACTTCTTATCGCTCTTCCAGAAGTCTGACTGAAGTTGATGTGAATAGGATGATGAAATGTCTCTTGGCACAGATACAGATGGGTGTTCTCCTGACTCCTACCCCTTGGGTCAGGAAGTCTGTATTTCTACTACTCTAACAATATCAGCTCCTTCTCTGATCCGACTGATCATTTTGGAGCACCTGGATCCAAGCCTTCTGGATCCATCTGCACCTGATCCAAGAATGCTCTCATTTTTGGCTTTGAAGTTACCTCTAAGTACACCAGCTCTGACTTCTTTGGAGCCGGATGACTCTCAGAGGCAAAGAAAGTGTCCCTGTTGTATCCAAAACATTAGAGTCAACTCTGAGGCTTTCAGAGCTGTCTCTTCCCCTTGGAGCTTTGGCACTGGATGGCTCGGCTCCAACTTCTGCCTTGGGTTGATTGCCTTCGTGGCAGGGGGAGCTGATGGAGCAGAAGTGTGTCATCTTGGCTCCACTGGCCTCTTTCTCCCAAGAGCATTCTGAATTTGAAGTAGTGAAGAGAGTGTTTTCTGCTCCAGCAGGATGGACAGATCCTACCCCCCTCAGATGTTCCCTCTACTTCCTGTGTGTCTTTGCACCTTGAGCCACATCATACTATGCCATAGGGACAGCCAGCCAATGTCTTTAGGGTACCCAGCAGGGTTTTACAATCTGTTCTGATACTTCACTGGAACATACAACTGAGGAAGTCCCTAAGAAGAAGAGGCACTTGGGCTTCCTTCAGGAGTCAGTCACTGAAGATACTGATTTTGATTAAGGAAAAGGGTCACCAGTATCACCACCTGATGATGTCTTATTTGGAGATATTCTTGAGATCCTTAAGCAGTGGGATGGGTGGTCCTCCAGTAACCCTTCCCCAGAGGAATCAGTATTCTTGGAAGCCTTTGGAGCTGGCCTGTCTATCTCCTGGGTTCTCTGCCTACTGATGAGCTCATTGACTTGGTCTCTAGGCAAACATGGAAGGAGCTCAAATTCATTGAGCCAGTCCCCAAAAGACCAGACAGGATTCTGGCTACACAGATAGGTAGGGAATACTAGAGCAAGGGATTGCCCGTAGATGCTACAATCGTGGAGGCAGACATAAATAAGGAACTTGAAGAGCAAGGTTCCTCTATCCATCCTCCTAACAGGGAGTCTAGGGCATTGGACAAATTTGGGAAGTGTGTGTATGCTTCAGTGACTTTTGCCTTTAGATCACTGAGCTATCTGGCACACACTAAGAGACTACAAAGGGATTTGATAACAGAACTGTCAAAATTCCTTTTGGGAACTGATACTGCTGAGGCTCAGACTTCTGTGGACTCTCAGTTGGCTACCCTTCTAATCTGTCCATGAGGCTTATCTTGCATGTAGCTCAAGGTGCATCAAGGGCAGCAGATTTAGGCACTTCCATTCGAAGGCATGCCTGGATGCTCTTGTGTGATTTTGTAATGCCCTTCAAGTCCTCGATCATCAGTGCACCCTTTGACAGCACTTCATTGTTTGGCCCTAAAGTTAAAGACACACTCTCCAGGTGTGAAAAAGATGGAAAGACACACTCTGCAGTGGGCATACATCTTTCGACTCCTCAAAGATCCTTCTTTAGAAATCAATGAGGAGGTCAAAAAATGTGGTTCAGGAAGTCTCAGGGTCTTTTCCAAGATCCACGTGGAGATAGTTCCCCCGGGGGCACAGGTGGGAACTCAAATGGATGACGACACACACATGCAGCAGTGGAGGCCTGCAGAACCAGGGTTCCACAGATTCTTTCTCTGATAGACTGTACCAGCACTTCTGAAAGGAGGCCCAATTGTCCACCTCTGAAAGCAGTCAGGGGTCATTTATCACTGCACCAGAGAGCCTGGCTAGATATAACAAAAGATACATGGGTGCAGAGGATTATCTCCAGAAGCTATATAATTCCCTTTACCCTTCCACCTCCACCTGTATGCAAAATTCTTTATGTTCCACCCAGTCAGAGGAAAACAGCAGCACTATAAATAAAAAAAGCTGCTAGAAAAAAAGTCATCCAAGAGGTCCAACCAGACCAGATAGAATCTTGAACTTACTCAAGATTCTTTTTAGTGCTAAAGAAAACAGGGGACTGGAGATCAGTTCTGGATATCAGTGAATTGAACAAAGCAGTTTGATACACAAAGTTTCAGATGGTTACAGTTCAGTCCATTCTGCCTTTTCTAGGCAAGGAAGACTGGATGTACTCGATAGACCTTTAGAATGCAAACTATCACATAAAAATGAACAGACAATACAGCAAGTATTTACGCTTCTGGCTGGGAGCTAGTCACTCCCGTTTCAGAGCACTGCCCTTTGGCCTCACCACAGCCCCCAGGGTGTTCACCAAATGCATGGCAGTGGTAACAGCTCACTTGAGACTGCAGGGATTCTGAGTGTTTCTATTTCCACCCTGACCAGGCATCGACTAATAAGAGCAAGAGATCAGGTACTCCAGACTTGCTCCCTTCTTGGGATAACCATAAATTACAACAAGTCTCAGTTACAACCGTCTCAAACACTGGAATTCATAGGAGCGGTTTTCAACAAGGTTTCATTGACAGCTTCTCTTCCTCTCTCAAGAGTGCAGACTATCAGATACCAGGTCAGAAAACTAATTCCCAGTGCCACAATTTTAGCCCATTTGATTCTTAAAGTTTTGGGGTCAGTGTCAACGGCCATAATTTTAGTCCCTCTAGCAAGATTTCCTATGAGAATTTTTTAATGGCTGTTGGCAACAAAATGGTCAACTCTTTATCATCGCATGTTAGCCCAAGTAAAAATCACTCAAGCATGCAACATATACCTATGGTGGATTCAATCAGATCAAGTTCTACAAGTCAGCCCTTTCATTTTCCCTCAGCCTAAGGCTGTAATGACCACAGACATTTCCCAGATTGGGGGGGGGACACTTCCTGGGGAAGACAGTCCAAGGCACTTGGTCCCCCGAAGAGGCCAATATGCATATCAATTTCCTTCAAATGAGATTGTTGCTCTTAGCATTGCAGACCTTTCAAAACTCTCTCCCTTTTGGGATAGTTGCGATACAGACAGACAACATGTTAGTAGTCTGGTACATAAATAAACAAACAAGGGGGAACCAGATCTTAGCCCTTGTGTCGAGAAACCCTGTGTTTGAGTACATAACTTCTTTATATGATGTTGTAAATTTTCATTCTATCCTCAACTGTTGGGACAGACTCTCCAGCTGCCTAAATTGCCAGGTGGACTCAAAAGATATTCCTGAGCACAGTTGAGAGTAGATCTAGTTTGTAATGCTGCTAGACAGGGGTCCAGGAAAGTAAATAATAGAAAAAATAATAGAATTGTTTGTTGTAGCTTTGCTTATAGGCCCTAGGGCTGATAGCCTAGTACCAACCTATGAACCTATGAACCTATGAGTAAATAAAGGTATGAGGATTGTCCCAAGTTGCTGTTGCACATATGTCATCCATGGAAGCTCTAGACAGGAAGACTGAAGAAGTAGCTTTGAATGTAGTTGAATGGGGTCTTAAAGGTCTTGGTAAGAATAGGCTCAATTTGTTGTAGATAAGTGATATTTAATCCGTCAGCCATCTGTCTAGAGTTACCTTTGTAACTGATTTGACCAATTTAGAATCTGCAAAGGAAACAAATAATTGATCGGTCTTCCAAATTTCTTTTGTTCTATGTAAGTAAAAATGTAATTGCCTGTGGACATACAATAAATGCAACATATATTCACCTTTGTTCTTAAATTTAGGAAAGAAGACTGGCAGGTTAATGGACCGATTAATATTGAATTCTGACACCACTTTAGGAAGGAAAGAAGGATTGGTACGTAATGATACTCTATACTTATGAAAATTCAAGTAGGGAGATTTAGAGGACACTGCTTGAAATTCTGAAATTCTTCTAGCAGAGGTAATGACCACTAGGAAAAAGTTTTCCAGGTCAGAAATTTAAAATTGCATTTTGCTGATGATTCAAAAGGGGAATGAATTAAGGACTGCAGTACCAGATTTAAACCTCATGGAGGAGTAGGGTCTTTATAGGGGGCCTCAGCAGGAGGGTGTCTCTCAGAAAAGCCTTACAAAGCTTGGATGAAGCCAGGGAAGAATTTTCAAACTCAATATGAAAGATGGAAATTGCTGCTAACTGAACTCTAATTGTTGAGGAGCTAGCTACCTCATTAAAAATCATTGCCATAAATAAAGAATACTTTGTATGGGAGCTAAGAAGGGGTCAATGCTTTTCTGGTGTGCTAGAAAACAAAAATTTTCTATTTACTCCTGTAAGATTTCCTTGTAGAAGCCTTATGGGAAGATAAAATTATGTGAAGGACAGGGAGAGAGAGCATCAGCTGTCTGGCTATTAATGGAATTGGTGAAACCAGGCTATTAGCTTGAGGTCTGAGATATCTGGATGAATCATGCCTGTCAGGTGGGATAGGAGGTCTTAAATCAGATCCAGAATTCAAAGTGGATAAAGGAGATGAGGTCAAAGGAAGGGGAACCAAATCTGTCGAGGCCAGTAAGGTGCAATGAGGATGACATTACTCTTCAACTGGGCAGCTTTCTGCAGAAATTTTGGGATTAGGAGAGTGAGGGCTAGTCATAGAGCAGAGCATCCCTCGGGGATTGCCCTGGTGGGGGGATCAGGGCAAAGAAGCTGCTGCACTTGTTGTTTAGGGAAGAGCAAAAATATCACAGTAAGGCTGGCCCCATTGACAGAAAATCATTTCTGTCACTTTCATTTAGAGAGACCACTTGTGAGGTCGTAGAATGGACCTGCTCAATTTGTCTGCTGTCATGTTGGAATTTGCCGGAATGTGCATTGCTATAAGAAAGTGGTAGGAAGATATTGGAAGGTATTAAAAGTGTAGAAGTTTTGAATATGAATATGTTAGAATATTGGTATTATGGTAATAAAAGACAGAAAGAGGTGAAAGAAATTGATAAAAAGATGTTTTATATTATATGGACTATATGGAATGAAAGATTAAATGAAATGAAATTTAATGGAAAATGGATAGTATCAGAAATTTTGATGAAGATATGTTTTTGGTTGTGGAAAAAAGGTTGGGGGAACTAGAATGTGTAAGGATAAGATAAGAATGTATTAAATTGTAATTGGATAATAAGTGAAAAGGTATAACAATGTATATACTTGTAGATAATGTATAAAATGTAAATATAATATGATAATCAATAAAGAACCCCTACTCTTTTCAACAAGTGCTGTGGTATCTTTTATATCCATCTAAGCTACCATCTACTCAAGTGGATGGGACCTTGGTTTAGCATATCAACCAAAGGAAGACACACTCAAGAGTGCACGCCCCTTATTCTGCACTGCAGTGTCTGCAACTGATCTATCTGGTGTCAAAATTGAACCAACCGCCTTCTGCAACAAACGCAAGTGTGCTACCTGTTGCACAACTGGCACGGACTATGAACCACACAACTATGAAACTGTGACTGACACTGAGAAACTGTAATCCTCAGTAATTAAAAAAAAAGATTTAAAGGAGGCCTGGCAGTTGGTGTGGAGGATTAAGGCTCTTGTGTTCCAGTATTTAATGTTCAGTGTTCGACTCTGAGAAAATCAGTTAACTACAGTGCCCCTAACTGAGACATTTCACACACACACACACACACACACACACACACACACACACACACACACACACACACACACACACACACACACACACGTGCCATTATGTCCTGTGCATTCTCCAGACCCAGCTCTCTACATTGAAGCCTGTGCACACCCCAGACACTGCTCTCTACAATGAAGCTTGTGCACTCACTGTGACCCATTCTCTTCCATTGTTGCTGCGGATCTCCTGGGACAGTGATATTACCCACCATAAATGCTGCTGCCATTTTCAGGTGCTTACTTACTCAAATCTCCCGTGCATGTCATACTCCTTTTCTTCATATACTGTGCTACTAATTCCCAAGAGCACATTTCCAGATGTATTTACATCAGAAATACTGAGATATCTGGTGTTTAAAGACGTAGTTAGATTGTATTGAGATAAATAGCTACAATGACAGGAATGTTGTCCTGATGCTGATATTTGAGGATTGTTTAAGATGATAGAAGGCACATTTTTTAAAGAGAAGCCACCCCACCCCCATGCCTCAGGCTTTATAAAATTGCTTAGGTTGCCTAGTGCTGGATATGGCTCTGGATTCAGTAGTCCAATAACTTTTATACCTCCAAAATTCAGACAATCCTACTAACACTACAGACATTGATCTAAATTGACTCCATCAAATAAATAAGAGAAGATAGAGGGATAGATTTATCAGATAGTGCCTACTCCTTCTCTTGAACAAACTTCTTGTCCTAGTTAAGCAGCATGACATACTGTCTGCCTTTAAAAAGGATCTGGACATCTGGAATGGTATTCATCAGTTCACCGCTGGTATGAATTGATTGGCCCTCCTTAACTCATTCAAGCCTATAGGCCTTTTTTGTATGCTTCCAGTTAACACCCATAGTTCCTTATGGCATTTAGACCTTTCTCGAGCCTGACTTTTTAACTAAGTGGCTTACCAGCTTATAATAGGCAGAATTAGAAAGGTCAGTTATTTATTAATAAAATGACACTAAGATTGTTAATCTAGGATGCCAAGCAGCAGAAAAGCCTTGATTATCATATGCTTTTTAAGTTGATTTTTTGGAAAATGTTCTAGAATGCAAGAATGTGTCTAGGCTGTAAGAAATGCAGCATTCAACACCACATAAGTGTTAATAAGTTAAAAAGGGAGGCAAGGCCTAAGGGTGGATACTGGCATGGAGGTAATGGTTGTTCAGTTATCTTGTAACTCTTGTGATCCTATGAGTTATCTGAAGTTCAGAATTCAAAGAATGATAATAGTGAGTAAGGGACATTTATTAGGAAATTTTGTTAACAAGGGGTAGTTGAGAGAGTCTTTTTTTAAACACCTTTAACTGAATTATCACTTGTGACATAGGCTAATTTACAGTGATTACAAGAAAGCAAACCATATTGATGTGTTCATAGTTATAAGCATTATACATCACAAATATTCTTCTGTACAATATTGTTAATCCAACGTTACATAAGTTAAACAGTGGTAATGCAGAGGGCTCGAGTGAAGTTGAGCGTGAAGGATTAGTCCAGATAAAATCACTTTAGCTAGCAGATCTAGGAGTCTCTCTCTCTCTCGCTGATTCCCTCCCAGTGGGAAGAATAAAGACACCTTGTTGAAGTTTCCAATAGTTTATTCTGTTAAGCAGGTAGATAAGTGTTTTTGTTCCATCTACTTGGTAACTGAATAAAGTACTGGAAACTTCAACAAGGTGTCTTTACTCCTCCCACAGGGAGGGTACCAGAGAGAGAGAGAGAGAGAGACTCTCCTAGATCTGCTAGCAAAAGTGATTTTATCTGGACTAATCCTTTATGCAACATTACATACGTTGGTCAGTTCCTGCCTTCCTTTAAACCCCATTCCTCTCCCAAAACATTTTCTGCATGTGTGTTTCCCCACAGTTTCCATTTGTTGTGAATAATTTGCCCCTGCCCTTTTTTTTAAAAATCCCACTTCCAGTTATTTTATTTCTGTTACAATATTAACTATTTAAAATGTGGTTGGTTTAGACTTCATTTTCCATTTTCTACTAATTGCTTTTTTTGGCAGCCACCAGAATTAAACCTAACAAAGTGTTACTGTATATAGGCAATTCAGATCCTGTATCCCAGTTAACAAAAATTAATTTCCTGACTTTCCAAGATTGCTCACTCTCATTAACAGCTTAATCAGCTCTCCCAGTGTGAAGAAATAAATTGAAAGACTACGGCCTGGAATTCACTTTTAGTAAATTCAGCTACTAGCTAGTAAGTACACTGCCTGGATGCCAACAAAGAAGAAATTATCCTGGGTACCCTGATCCTGGGTGACTTTAACTACCCAACTGTAGAGTGGAAGACCTACTCTAGCCCAAATTAGAATGCCCAGAGATTCCTCGACTTTGCAATCCCAGTGCATGGGATCAGCTGGTCGACACTCCTGTGAGAGGTGAAAATCTCCTGGACCTGGTCCTAACCAACATCAGTAGCCACTGTAGCACTCCTACAGTGTCATCCTTCTTGTTTTGATCCATCCATAAACTGATCACTTTTGAAGTCACCATCTCCCCTTACTCCCCTTGTCAGTGTCAAACAAAAAAACTTTTCCAAAGCTAACTACAATCTCATCAGTGCAGGTATAAGCAGCTTCACAGCCAGCGTCCCTTCAGTTGGAACTAGCACTAATGTCCAAGCCTACACCAAAAACTATATGAGCACCTACATAGCTGTATGGACTCAGCAATACCTGGCAGGACCAAATCATCTTCCTCAAGGAAGAGTAAACCTGTCTGGTGGGCAGCAGCAATAAACAAACTCTATTATAGAAGGAATAAATTGCTGTCCAGGGCCAAGAAGAAGCAGGTGCCAAGTCGGAAGCAATCTCTCCTTTGTCTGACCAAACAAATAAGGTCACTGATGAAATCCACTAGGGCTAACTTCAAGTCCAAATTGGCCACATCCCCAAGGACAATCATAAGGCCTTCTTCACATATGTCCGCATTCTCAAAGGCAACACCCAAGTCTGCTCTGAATTAGTGGTCACTAACCCCACATACACAAATGCCATAGATATAGCCAACCTGCTGGCAGACAGGTTCAGTGAAAACTTCACCCCCCATCTCCCCCATCAGCAAACCAGGGCATCCCAGCACCTGCCCCCCCCTCCCCTCATCACCAGGGAGCAGCTCCTTAATGCCCACTCAAAGGCAAAAAATACAGTCTCCATGGGACCCGATAACATCCCTGGCTGTATCCCACATGAACTCAGGCATGAGCTCTCAGCTTCATTAGACACCATATTCAACCAAAACCTGTGCACCGGCTTCATCCCAGCTGAATGGAGGACAGCCACTGTCATCCCTCTACACAAAGATGGAGTATCTACCGACCCAGGCGATTATAGGCCCATCAGCTAACTAGCCTGATCTGCAAGGCCATGGAATGCATTATCATGGACTTTATAAACAAGGACATTGGCAACCACCAAACGCTTGACTCCACACAGTTTGGTTTTATCAAAGGGAGATCATGCCTGTTAAACTTGGTCAACTTCTTTGAAACAGTCACCAAAGCCATGGACGAGGGGAAGATGGTGCACACCACCTACATTGACCTAGCCAAAGCCTTTGACACTATTCCCCACTCAGGCATAATAGATAAATTCTCCCAGCTAGGCATCAACCTGTATATTACCAGATGGGTAGCTAACTGGCTCACTGATAGAAGCCACCCAGTTAATGTAGGGGAAGCCACCTCTAGTAGTAGACCCATAATGAGCGGTGTACCTCAAGGATCGATCTTAGGGCCTCTACTGTTTGAGATATACATTTCTGAGGTGGAGGCCAAAACCAGTGGTCTGTGGCTGACCAGGTTTGCAGATGACTGCAAGCTGGGCACTATATCTTAAATTCCCTGAGTGATGTGAACATCCTCCAAGAGGGCCTTACCCAAACTAATGACTGGTGCCATATACATGGCCTCAAACTGAATGCCATGAAATGCATAATTATTCCCTTTGGAGAAAATGTTATCCCCACTAATTACCACATTAATAATAATGTACTAAACATGCAATCAGTTGTGAGGTACTTGGGCACCCAGGTTGATAGCAACCTGACTTTTGACCACCAAGTTGTACAGAAGGCTTTCTATATGGCCCACCTCATAAATAAGGGTATTTCATTCAGGAACAAGGAGGTCATAACATCCCTGTACTCCTCCCTTATCAGACCCATTATCGAGTACAATGCCCCCTTTGGCATGTACCTTACCAAGCACATGCAGCAGTTGGAGAGACCACAGTGGTTCCTGACCAGGAAAATTCAGGGTCTCAAACACCTATCCTATACAGATAGGCTAAAAGCCCTGTTCCTCTACTCAGTCTCATACAGACTGCTCAGAGGTGACCTGTGTCTGGCATACAAGGCCATTTCAGACCTAGCCTTGATGGAGTTGGTGCGTATCCGTAAGACAAACTCCACTCGCGCAGCCCACATGCAAGGCCTTAACCTGGTCTGTGACATTAATAGAACTTGTTAGCAGGATAGATTTGTGTCCCAAAGACTCCCCCATCTGTGGAATAGACTCCCTCTCCATGTCAGTAAGAGTACCTCTCTAGCCCTCTTTAAGAGGAACCTGGACAACTGGATGGTAAACAGAAAATATACCCCTGGGATCCCACCTGTATCCCTGCTAGACAGGGAAAACAGGTGCTGACTTTGAGGGAACATGGGCAAAATTCTTGGCTAGGCTTATAAGGGCCTCCAGGCCAATCGCCTAGTATCAGCTTATGAACCTAAGACAGCCTGAAAGAAAATCAGCTAGAAAAAGTGACGAGGGAAAAATCCTGCAGCTGTTCAGCAAAAATAAGGTCAAGCTCCAGCTTTGGTGCATAACATGGCTTCCAGTATTCTAGAGCAAAAACATAACTCTGATGTGCTCAGAGATGATTAAAATGAAATACTGAAGGAATATATCAACTCAAATAACAAAAGGCTGGAAAAAATGGAAGAAGCGTCTATATATCGGCACAGAGGGGCTCCTCAGTTCAGACCATTACCACTGTATTGGCAACGACAGTTCAGTCGGCGCAGACCTTGACCATGTCAGCTCCAAGATCTTCCTTGGAACAGAGGCCTTTATTGTTGACTCCAGTTTTGTCAGTTCCAGCTTCGGCACTGACTCCCACTTTGGCACCAACAACCACTTCTGCACTGATCCCTGTGTCGGTGCAGACAATGACCTCGGCACTGATGACTTCTTTGGTGCAGACAACCGTAGTCCAGTCTTTCTCAGCACCATTGTCCTCGGTGCAGTCAGATGAGATGGGCACCGAGTCTGCCTCTTCTGTGGACAGGCCTGTTCCTCCCTCAGTTTCTGTGAGGTCCACTAGAAGCCTTTCCGAACATGATGAGTTGCGTCTTGTGGACCAGGTACTCTTGGCCAGAAGTATTCCACTCCTCAGGAACTATCCTTCCTTGGGAGGTGATCACCCATCTCCAAAGACCCCTTATTCTCCTCCTTCATTGCCTTTGAAGTCCATGGATATAGCACAGTCTTCCCCTTCTGCGGTTCCCTTTATGGATCTCACTAAGGAACCACAGTTGCCTTCATGGTAGGAAAGTTTTGCTATGACCCAGGATGTCAGCTGTGACATGCATAGCTTGCTGCTTCAGAGCCATCCAGAGACTCCGGGTCGGCAGGCTGAGCCACTTAGGGGAGGAGTGACCCCTGCCCTAGACATACACTCCTCTTTGGGTGGACCAGCCTTCCAACTGATGGAGAAGGCTTTTGCTGCTGCTGGCGATACCGGACTGTCTATACCTCCGCCCTCCTCTGGTACACTGGTTCCACAAGTCACATCTAGCAGAGTCTGGGTGCAAGGGCCGCAGGACATATTCCCTCAGGAATCCCCTTTTTCGCTGTCTTCTCCAGCTTCTCCCACTGAGTATGTCCACTGGTAAAGTTTGTATAAGAGGAAGCACATGGACTCCACAGAGGAGGCCCTCACCGAAGATACAGATTTTGATGAGGGGGAAGGATCCCCTCAGTCACCCTCTGAGGTATCCTTTGGTGATATCCTCAAAATCCTGAAACAGAGAGGTGACTGGCAGTCCTCTAATCCAACCTCTGAGGAATCTGTGTTCCTGCAGGCCTTTCACAACTGGCCCCCTACTTCCTGGGTTACTTCACCTGCCACTGAACTTGTCTGGCTCATCATACAGCATGCTTAGAAGGCTCCTGATACTGTCAAAGCTATTCCCCAGAGGCCAGATAAGATCTTGTCCCCTCCTGCTTCAGATCCCCATTGGTCCAAAGGTCTTCCTGTGGATGCTTTGGTGGTGGCAGCCACAACAAAAAAGGATATGGCAGAAGAAGAAAGCCAGACTGTCCATCCACCTAACAAAGAGTCCCGGGCCCTGGACAGGATAGGGAAGTGCACCTTTGCTTCAGCGACCTTTGCTATCAGGTCCCTGAATTATATGGCACATTTCACCAGGCTTCAACGGGATTTAGTATCTGAGCTCTCTGAAACCTTGGCTGGTGCCGTGTCTGATGAGGTCCGTGACAAAGTGGCCTCTCAGCTGGCCACCATTGAATCTATATCATACTCCTCTATTTGACTGATATCTCACGCATCAGAAGGACCAGCGGGTTCAGCTGCAGTCTTGAGATGACACACCTGGATGCACTTGTGCAACTTTGTGGAACCCTTTAAGTCTTCTTTTCTTAATGCCCCCATTGAGCCCTCCTCGTTGTTTGGGCCCAAAGTTAAAAGCACACTGGCCAGATGTGAACAGGATGGTAAGACCCTTTCTGCTGTAGGTATCCGTTGTTCTTCCCCTCAACGTGCTTTCTCCCGAAACCAAAAGAGTGGGAAGATATGGTTCAAGAAATCTCAGGGTCCTTTCCATGACACACAGGCCGAGTTCTCCCCCAAAGGCAGAGGGGAAAACTCACAGAGAAGATGCTCCTTTCAGGGCAGAGGGGGACCACATAACCAGGTTTCCAGGGATTCTTTCCCTGGTCAATCCTACCAGCGCTCCTGAAGAGCGGCCCAACTCCTTTCCTCTGGAGGTGGTTGGGGGATGTTTCTCTTTGTACCCTTCTGCCTGGCTAACCATCACCACCGATTCTTGGGTACAAAGGATCATAACCAGAGGTTGTCATATCCCCTTCGATCTTTGTCCCATCCCTTCAAAAAATCTTCTCGACGTTCCATCCAGTCAAAGGGAAGAAGCAGCACTAGAGATAGAAAAGCTGCTAAGAAAACGAGTCATCCAAAGAGTCATCCAAATGTCTATCTACAGAAATGTTCTAGCATCTTAAAAGATACAACTGATTTTTTTGTGTAAGTTAAAAGACTGGCACTCTCAGCAACAAATTACAGATTACTTATTTGTCACCCTTAATATTACATCTCTATTCACAACTATACCAAATGATTATGGCATAGAAGCAATAAGAGACTTCTTAAATACTGAGATAAGTCTTCAGGTCAGAGAAATTGAAAATATCTGTACGTTATTAGAGTTGGTACTAAGAATATTTTTCTCTTTGACAATAAACCTTATTTACAGCAAGCAGGGGTTGCCCTGGGTATGCCCGTGGCAAATACATATGCCAATCTGGTTCTATATGAATGGGAGAAGAAATTTGTAGTCAAAATTTTTGTTTGTGTCTTTCGGCTTTTCCCGGTTAGGGGTCGCCACAGTGGAACTCCGGTCCGCTAATGATTGGTAGTGGATTTTTACGTACCAGGTTACCAGCCCTGACGCACAACATTCAACGAAGGCATGCCCTATTCACGTATGCCTCCACACAGAAGATGCTCTAGCTGAGAATCGAATGGGACAACATCTTGCTATGAGGCAACAACGCTACCGCAGCACCACCACCACAGTAATATTCTGAATAATAAGGTCTGTTTCTATCAAAGGTTTGTAGATGACTGTTTTCTCATTTGGAAAGATAGTGTAGAAGAACTGAATGAATATGTTCTTTATTTGAATTCCACTACTAATTTTTTGAAATTTAAGATGTAAAGTTCAAATGAGAAAATAGTATTCTTGGATGTTGAATTAAGAAATAAAAAAAGAAAAATTGAGACTAGTATACATAAAAAAGAGGTCCATGTAAATCGTTATGTAATCAGGCAAAGTATGCATGCACCACATACATTTAATGATATATTAAAAGCACAAACTGACTAGGGTAAGTAAACTGAATACAGAGGATGAAACATTTAGTGGTCTGTTTCTATCAAAGGTTTGTAGATGACTGTTTTCTCATTTGGAAAGATAGTGTAGAAGAACTGAATGAATATGTTCTTTATTTGAATTCCACTACTAATTTTTTTGAAATTTAAGATGTAAAGTTCAAATGAGAAAGTAGTATTCTTGGATGTTGAATTAAGAAATAAAAAAAGAAAAATTGAGACTAGTATACATAAAAAAGAGGTCCATGTAAATCGTTATGTAATCAGGCAAAGTATGCATGCACCACATACATTTAATGATATATTAAAAGCACAACTGACTAGGGTAAGTAAACTGAATACAGAGGATGAAACATTTAGTGGACAAATAAAGGAGATGATGAAAGAATTTAATGAAAGTGGGTATAATGTAAATGTAAAAGAAATCCAAAACATGAACCACGACTTTAGAACAAGATGATGGCTGGGTAGGTTAGAAACAACGCTGCTCGTACGGGTAGATAACTTTATTCCAACAAATCCATTAAAACACAACGAAGAGTTAAGCGCTTTCAACTGATTGAGATCAGTCTTCATCAGAACCACTTATCTATGTCTGTTACAAGGTTTATATAGCAACAGTAACTTGGTATTTAAAAAAAACGCGCCAAAATCTGTTAAAGTCACAGAACAAATTTCATATATACATGTTGTTCAATAACATACTTAGAAACATCCTAAAAACACACTTCTATTGCTTGTTGTTAATGAATCTCCTAATGGATTTTATACTCTAGTCTATAACCCTCGATAAATTACTAAATAAATGAATAGATGACATTAATTAATAATATTAATAAAACCAAACATTATATGTTAGTTGAATAAATATTAACAATATTAGATAGATGGTTGTTGACTATAAATATTAAAAATGTTAAGAATGTTAAAAATGTATATGAAACTATTTGTGATAAATAAATAAATAATATAGTTAATATAAATAAATAATATGCTACAATTAAATGAATATATATTGTGTGTTGTAAATTTAATAAAATATCAGTATAATTTTAAACAGTAGTAGGTGTGCATAACTATGTTTAACATATTAAGTTTGTTAAATTGTGGGTATAATAAAGAGAGAATAACAGGTGTAATACTAAAATATTAATGTGAGTAAATTAATATAGTTAAAACAACTATATTTAAAAATATTTAAAAATATTTAATACTAGTCTAAAACATGTTTAATGTAACATAAGAAATGGCTTGATACTTATAGAATCATTGAGACCAGGATGCCTTGTGGCATCTGTTTTAATCTGCCTTACACTTTCTTTTAATGCTAACCGTATCTTCCAATTCCCTTCATGTGTGTTTTGACTTATTTGATCTATTATGGAAAATATAAAACTGTGCTGGTCTCCTTTGTCTAAAATATGTCTATATAGGGCATTTGTGGTATCCTCTTTACGTATCTTGTAATAATGCTCGTAAATCCGTTTTTTGATGACCCTTTCGGTTTTTCCTATATAGTATGCCATGCAAGCAGTACAGTTAGCTATATATACAACCTGTTTGCTATTACAGTTCCCACTTAGGCATCTGATTTCTGTATGATTTATATCTTCTAAAACAATTTTATCTGTTTCGTTGATATATCGGCATTGACGGCATGTTCCACATTTAGTGCTGCCTCTCTTATTTTTCACCAACCTTCCTTTTTGTGAATCTGTGTATTCTAACATTCTCTTGATATTTGGTGCAACTTTATATACTATTTTTGGTTCATTTCCTACCATTGAACTCAAGTTGTTGGAAGTAATAACATCCCAATGTCTATATAAAATTTCTTTAATGTAATGTACATATGGGGTGTATATCAAGACACAAACTCTGTTGAATTTGTGTTCTGTTTCATTTGTAATAATGCAGTCTGTATCAAGTGCACCTAGTAAAGGCTTGTATTTATGCCCCCACTGTGAGATAACATAATTAGTAATGTCTTCTAACATGTTCTCTGGATAACCTCTCTTTCTGAACATACTGTATAAAATCTTGATGTCTTCCTTCATAACTTCTAAACTGGATGACATTCTAGCTGTTCTGATACATTGTCCTTTGACAATGTTTTTGAACGTGTATGGTGGATGATTGCTACTGTATTCTATATAGTCGTTAGAGTAAGTAGGTTTTCTATATGTTCTAGAGGCAAAACATGTATCAGTATGCCAGATGAGTGTGTCTAAATACGCTATTTCTTTTCTGCTAAAATTGTAAGTAAATCTTAAAAATTCTGTAGTGTTGTTAAGGAAATCAATAAACTCACTGATCAAGGTCTCAGATCCCTTCCATAACACAAATAAGTCATCTAAATATCTTGCATAGAATACTATATTGTCATAATAACTGCTTTTGAATAGGTGTTCAGTTTCCCATTCTAACATAACCATATTAGCAAAGATAGGGGCACAGGATGCCCCAATAGCCACTCCAGTTTTTTGTCTAAAATATTCGCCCTGGAATGTAATTTAATTGTGGTCCAAGACTAAGGACATAAGTTCAGTAACCACACAAATTTTGTCCCAACTGAATCCTGAATATTTCAACTAACATATAATGTTTGGTTTTATTAATATTATTAATTAATGTCATCTATTCATTTATTTAGTAATTTATCGAGGGTTATAGAATAGAGTATAAAATCCATTAGGAGATTCACTAACAACAAGTCAATAGAAGTGTGTTTTTAGGATGTTTCTAAGTATGTTATTGAACAACATGTATATATGAAATTTGTTCTGTGACTTTAACAGATTTTGGCGCGTTTTTTAAAATACAAATACAAAACCTTTACTAGGTGCACTTGATACAGACTGCATTATTACAAATGAAACAGAACACAAATTCAACAGAGTTTGTGTCTTGATATACACCCCATATGTACTTTACATTAAAGAAATTTTATATAGACATTGGGATGTTATTACTTCCAACAACTTGATTTCAATGGTAGGAAATGAACCAAAAATAGTATATAAAGTTGCACCAAATATCAAGAGAATGTTAGAATACACAGATTCACAAAAAGGAAGGTTGGTGAAAAATAAGAGAGGCAGCACTAAATGTGGAACATGCCGTCAATGCCGATATATCAACGAAACAGATAAAATTGTTTTAGAAGATATAAATCATACAGAAATCAGATGCCTAAGTGGGAACTGTAATAGCAAACAGGTTGTATATATAGCTAACTGTACTGCTTGCACGGCATACTATATAGGAAAAACCGAAAGGGTCATCAAAAAACGGATTTACGAGCATTATTACAAGATACGTAAAGAGGATACCACAAATGCCCTATATAGACATATTTTAGACAAAGGAGACCAGCACAGTTTTATATTTTCCATTATAGATCAAATAAGTCAAAACACACATGAAGGGAATTGGAAGATACGGTTAGCATTAAAAGAAAGTGTAAGGCAGATTAAAACAGATGCCACAAGGCATCCTGGTCTCAATGATTCTATAAGTATCAAGCCATTTCTTATGTTAGATTAAACATGTTTTAGACTAGTATTAAATATTTTTAAATATTTTTAAATATAGTTGTTTTAACTATATTAATTTACTCACATTAATATTTTAGTATTACACCTGTTATTCTCTCTTTATTATACCCACAATTTAACAAACTTAATATGTTAAACATAGTTATGCACACCTACTACTGTTTAAAATTATACTGATATTTTATTAAATTTACAACACACAATATATATTCATTTAATTGTAGCATATTATTTATTTATATTAACTATATTATTTATTTATTTATCACAAATAGTTTCATATACATTTTTAACATTTTTAACATTCTTAACATTTTTAATATTTATAGTCAACAACCATCTATCTAATATTGTTAATATTTATTCAACTAACATATAATGTTTGGTTTTATTAATATTATTAATTAATGTCATCTATTCATTTATTTAGTAATTTATCGAGGGTTATAGAATAGAGTATAAAATCCATTAGGAGATTCATTAACAACAAGTCAATAGAAGTGTGTTTTTAGGATGTTTCTAAGTATGTTATTGAACAACATGTATATATGAAATTTGTTCTGTGACTTTAACAGATTTTGGCGCGTTTTTTAAAATACCAAGTTACTGTTGCAATATAAACCTTGTAACAGACATAGATAAGTGGTTCTGATGAAGACTGATCTCAATCAGTTGAAAGCGCTTAACTCTTCGTTGTGTTTTAATGGATTTGTTGGAATAAAGTTATCTACCCGTACGAGCAGAGTTGTTTCTAACCTACCCAGCCATCATCTTGTTGTAAATGTAAAAGAGATTAATGATGAAGTATGTAAAGAAAGATGTAATAATAGTAAACCCATTTTTCTAACAGGTATAACTAGTGATATGATAGCTAAGACTAAAAGAATAATACAGTTAGATATAGAAAATTATACAAAAAAATTGGACAATATTGATGGCTATGCCAGAGTTGCAAAAGATTTTGGGTGAAAAACCAGGTTTTACTTATAGAAATTTAAAAAGTTTGAAAAGAAAATTATGTTATAAAGATATTAGATCCTTAAGTAAAAAAAGCATTATAACTACATCAGGTACATCAAAATGCTTAAACTCTAGCTGTTGTAGAGATATTCTTGTAGAAAATAATATATTTGTGCACCCATTAACTGGTAGAGAATATATATTTCATTGCTCAGCAAACTGTGATACCACAAATGTGGTTTATTTAGTCACCATCGTTTTATGAAGGAAAAAAACTACAAGAAAGTTAAGAGAATGGATAGTAGAACATAAGTCTGACATCCAAAAAAGTGTTTGCACAAATGCTTTAAGTAAGCATATTTCTGACAAAGGTCAGAAAAATTACTTTAAATTTAGAGCAATTGATGTAATATTTAAAAGAAATAGGGGCGGTGACATGAATAATAGGGAAACTAGTGAATATGAATGGATAGTTAGGCTACAAGCAGATTTGAAACCTGGTTTGAATAATGCAGTTCGTATAAAAACAATATTAGTAAGAAAACAGATAGAAAATCTTTGAATTTTGTCAAATGTAATTATTTTAAATATGCAGTGCATAGAGAGACTTGTGCTTAATATAGTTAGAATAGTTACTTATTAAATGTGAATAAATACTTTTAAGGAATTTTATATGTATTTTTATATGTTTCATATAATTGTATTATTATTATAAGTGTTAATGATAAAAATGTTGAATAAATGTTTATGATAGGCCGGCTGTGATCATGTGATTAAAACTGCTCCTATTTAAAGTCTGTACACTAACTGTGATTCATTAGCACTGAAGAAGAGTGTTTTAACCCGAAAGCTTTGCAACAATAAACTCTGTTTTTCCTGACGTTTGGCTTTATTAGCTGTCTGAATAAACCCAGCATCAAATGGCACTCACAGGTTCATAGGTAGGTACTAGGCTAGTGGCCCTAGGGCCTATATAAGCCTAGCCAAAAAAGTACCCTGGCTTTCGCCACCCAAGAAAATTATTCTCCTGTGCCCCTGTTGAGCAGAGCCACAGAGGTGATCCCCGGGGTGAATTTCCTATTTCCCATCCAATCATCAAGATTTTTCTTGAAGAGTGCTAATGAGGAGCTTTGTTTGATATAGATAGATAGTTTGTTCCAGAGTATGGGAAGTCTCTGGGACAGGAATCTATCCCTCCAGCATGTTCTGTTTATAGTGGTGACAAGGTCTAGGTCCCTAGAGCATGTAGCTCGGAGGGATTGGGATTTCTTTAAGTACAGCATGTCCAACAGATCTGGGTTTGACATAGCTTTGTATGTTAGGCAGAGATCGTCTCTGAGTAGGTGATATGCGACGGAGTAAAGCTGGAGTTTTTTGAGACGGTCTGCATAGGGCATCTATTTGAGGCCGGTAATCCTCTTTGTGAGGTATTTCTGTGGCTTTTCCAATTATTGTGGATGTCTTATGAGGTACATACCAAAAAGGGCATTGTACTCTATAATGGGTCTAATGAGTGACGAGTAGAGGAGAACAATGACCTCTTTTTTCCTGGATGAGAAACCTTTTGTGATGAGGTGTGCCATGTAGAAGGATTTCCTGACTACTGTGGTGATGTGATTATCAAAGCAGAGATTACTGTCACACCTGTGTCCCAAGGTCTCATCACATTTTTGGTGGTAGCTCATGGGTACAGAGTTTTTATCAAATACACTTTTTGGCACTGGGCTTGAGGCCATGGCTTTGTCACCAGGCATCTGTCTCAGTGAGGCCCTTTTGTAGGATGTCCGCATCGTTAGAAGTTTCGATTATGGCTCCTAGTTTTCAGACATCTGCGAACTTCATTAGCCAAAGACCTTCTGTGTTAGCCGGTACTTCAGAAAAGTAGTTACCAAACAGGAGAGGACCCAGGACTGAACCCTGTGGTACTCCACTTGTCACTGCTCTGAAGTTGGATTTGGAGTCTGCTACTTTCACAGTGTGAGTTCTGTCAGTAAGCCAGTTGACAACCCATCTTGTGACATAGGGATTTATACCTAGTTTAGTGAGTTTATCTATAATTCCAGAATGGGGGATGATGTCAAAAGCCTTGGCAAGATCTAGATAGGCTGTGTGAACCACCTTACCCTCATCTACGGCATTGGTGACTGCTTCAAAGAAGTCTATCAGGTTTAGGAGACATGATCTGCAGTTTACAAACCCAAACTGTGTGGGGTCCAGGGTTTGAAGATTACCAATGTCTTTGTTTATAAGTTCCATGTTGATACGTTCCATGGCCTTGCAGACCTTGCTAGTTAAACTAATGGGGCAGTAGTTCCTGGGGTCCATGGTGGCTCCCCCTTTGTGGAGTGGGATAACCATCGCTGTGTGCCATTCAGTGGGCACAAAGCCTGAGGTGAGGCTATGATTGAACATGGTGCTTAGGTGGAGTGCCAGTTCATTCTGTAGTTCATATAGAACGCAGCCTGGGATGTTGTCAGGTCCCATGGATGCTGTGTTCTTGGCTTTGGAGAGTGTGGTTTTTACCTGTGCAGCCATGATTACAGGAACTTTGCATTCTTCCGGTATAGAGATGGGCCCTTTGCCACTGAACCTATCTGCCAGGATGTTGGCAATATCAGTTGGTTCTGTATATTTAGTGCCATTGTGCTGTAACTCAGAGCAGATCTGAGTGTTGCCATTGAGATTCTTGACATAGCTATAGATTGATTTGGGGTTGTCTTTAGAATCAGTGGTGATTTTGTTTTCATAATTAGCTTTGGAGGATTTTATGAGGGATCTCAGCTTGTTACTGAGGTTGACCAGGGAGTTCTTCCAATCATGGGATTTTACTCTTTTTTGCAACAGTTTCTTTCTTCTGTTGTAGAGTTTGTTTATGGCAGGGGACCACCAGATGGGCTTCCTTTTTTTGGAGGATACCATCTTGATTCTGTTAGGGATAGCATGATCCATGCACTTGTGTAAGTGCTTATAAAGTGCATTTGTGTAGGATTCAGCAGTTGTACCTCTATTGTCCGTCTGCATGGGTGTCATGAAGTTTGCCACTTCTGTCTTAAGAAGCGTGAAGTTGGCTTTGGAGAAATTTTTTACAGAGGTTTCCCTAATGGGGGGTGGGGGATGTGGATGTCTAGGGTGATTAGCTTGTGGTTGGATCTGACCAACGAGGAATTGACCTCTGGTGGTCACCCATGTTGTTAATGACCAGGTCTAGGATATTGCTGCCCCTGGTGAGCATGTGGATAAGATGATCCAAGGTGTTGGAATTTATGAATTCCAGAAAACACTGAGCAAAAGAGTTGGTACTCAGTCTACAGCTCACCACCTCTCTTGACCAGACTATTAGGAGCAAATTACATCTACTCAGATCAGATGACTATAAAGTTAGTCATTGTCATTTGGTCTCAGTACTTTGTTACCAAGTTATCTTAGTGCAGCCTTGTGTTTAAACATAGTCTATGTTATAAAAAATCCATCGAAAGCCTAGAAGTTTAATAAAAATACTAGATTCAGATTCAGGCCAGAAAAGTTATTTTTCTAAATCAGACAATTCTGGGTATCTACATCATTCTCTCCATTCTGAACCAATGATTCTGTATATAAAATACACAAAAAAAAGCCAATTAGGACCTATAAGAGAATACATGAGAAGTGTTGCCTCCTAATGCAGTTAGATTGCCAGTATGTGGTATCTTATCAAATACCAATTTTAAGATCTCCAAACCTCTTACATGCATACATACAAAGTAGGACGAGATTTCTCTTCTACAGATTATAGTCAAATTTAAGTGAATCTCATCAAATGGCACAAAACCTGACTGTATGGACGTTTGAGTATCTGACAACCCACATAATTTACTTGCTGAAAAGAATCATTTCGCGGAAGCAGCATAAATCTTTCCTGGTGTGTGCCTACAGTCATTCCGCGGAATAAGCAGCAGCACAAGAATGGAAGGAACACTAAATTCCACGTGGAAAGGAAGAACAAGAGGTATGTGCGACAATGCACGTACAGATGTAGGTGTGTGTGACTGGTATTTTTAAAGAGGAACACACTTAAAAACAAAAAGACGTATTTTGTTTTTCTAATTACAAAGTTGCAAAAGTCAAAATCCAGGATCAGTTGTTGCAGCTGAAGTGCCAGTATGCTGTACTGGCTCTGGCTCTACTAATTATTAATTTCTTAACAGCAACTTCTGTTCTAGATTTTACTAAAAACTCTACCAGTGCTGGTCTTTCATTTAGGATCCTCTTATTTCTTTCTCTTTGCCCATACTCTCATATCAGTCTTTGACAGGGAAGGCAATCTCTAACCTGCAGTCCAAATAAGTTACTGGTATCTTCCCATTCTGTTACCTTTCCATCTAGTTATTTGCTCCCAATACCTTGGTTCCTTTGCTAGTTTTCTTTAATAAATTACAACTCCCTCTTGCCTGTTGTCTGTATCCCTAATTGTAGTCATCCCTATTGGCAGAATCTCCTTTATCCATTTTCATGTTGGCTTAGTTCTTAGAATACTTTCTGCTACTTTATGAATATAATATTTTGTATAATTATTGTTATTCTGTTAAAGGTCTGCATCCAAAATCACAGTTTCACCTTCTTCTTGAGCTTCCCCCATTTCATTATCATATCTTTCCACTTCGAATTATAGTTTTCTGCTTGTGCTATGTATAGGAGTTTAACTGTGTTGCTCTTTAATACCCCTTCAGATTGGGTAATCCCAATCTGCCCTGTTCTATTGAAAGAATAAGCTTATTCCACTTGACCCTTGCTGTCTTCCCCTCCCAGATAAAATCCTTCAGTTGTTTATTAATTGCTATCAACAACTTCTCCTCTAGTTAATAAAAATATGCCTAACCTGGGTATAAGACTAAAGGGACTAAAACATTTTAACAGGTCTGCATCAGTCTGTTGAAGTCTAATTACAAGGAACAGCTGTTCATCGAACCAGAATCACTGAACGGTCGTTCATCAAACGTTCAGATCATCGAATGTTTTTCCCAGGGAAGGAAATGGCTTGGTCAGAAGACCAAGCGACACACACATCACAGTATATCAAACCCCCACACTCCTTACTTATATATACCAACTCCAAGATCACACCGCAGTGGGGAAAAAGGCAAATTTCCATATGTTGGCCAAATCATTCCCTTTTCTGAGAAAATCATTTGCTGATGTGAACTTATGATGAATGGCTGTTTAGTGGTTTTGGTTCAATGAACAACCATTCTCTGTAATTAGGCTTCAGCAAGCTAATATAGACCCCATTTTAACTGCTTGTATCTTACTATCAATATCCATATAACAGAGCTTCCGTTTTCTGTTTTGTGTTATCTTTTGTTTAGTCTCTTCCCAAATATCCTTAGCTGCCAGTGCCACACCAGAATCATTTTAATCCATACTCCTAAATACGTCATTTTATCATTTCCCCATAAGCATGGATATTGCTGAATCAATTTGTATTGGGTATATAATTTACCTCTATTGCCTTTGTTTGTTTTAGCTTCATTAATTTTGTGTACCAAAAAGATTTTAAACTGTCTCAATGTGTTCCGCAGTACTGTAATGTCCCTTTCTGGTTTTGTTGGGTATAAAATAATGTCATCACCAAATAGAGCCAGCTTTTCTTGACTACCATACCAATTATATCCTTTAATTTTTGAGTCCTTTATTTTCTTTGTCAGTGGTTCTAAATACAATGCACATAATAGAAGGGGAAGAGAACACCCATGCCTAGTTCCTCCGCTCAAGCAGAAATTATCAGAGAGGACCCCACCCACTTTAATTTTTGCCTCCAATCCCTCATATATCCTCCTAATCAACCTTTAATTTTATCAGTAAATGCAAATGTTAGCATTGCTCTGCTCATAAAGTCCCAACCTACTCTGTCAAATGCTTTCTTTGCATCAAGACATACCAACAACAGTGGTATTTTCTTATATTCTGCTTCTCTCTGGGTCTTCAGTGTTCTGTTAATGTTGTCAAATGTTTGCCTCCCCTCCACAAAACCACACTGATCCATATCTATCAATTTTGGTATTCTTCTAGCCATTGTAGATAAGCACTTTTTTGTATTGAAATGGGCCTGTATGAAGCTGGATCTGATGGCTGTTTACCCTCTTTAGGTATTATAGTTACCACTACTTTCTTCCAGGATGTTGGTATTTCTCCTCCTATTAAAATACTGTTAAAACCTTCCAGATCTATATCATTTTTTCCCTGCCCAGCTTCCAAACATCCACAGGAATACCATATATTCCTGGGGACTTTCCTGTAGATTGGTTATACATCACCATTTTTATCTCATCTTCTCCTATCCTGTTAGTAATTGAGTCTCCTCTACCTCTAACCTTGGCATATTTAATTCTTCCATAAACATTTCCATTTGTACCTTTTCTTTATTTCCATATTTTTCCTGCTTTATACAAACTTTCATTGAATTTCTGAAATGTCTCGTAATACTTCTACAGGATCCCTTGTTATCTTCCTTGTTATAGGCTCCCTAAGCTTGATGACAGCCATTTCTACTTTCTGTTAGCTGAGTGGTTGTGCTAAAAGTTTTTGTGCTCTAGAGTTATTATCAAAAAAAAGAAGTTATGTTCTTACCATAACATTCCATGTGTGTTGTCCATCTTGTCCTATATTCTCACTTATGAGGTCAGATCCAATATGTCAAATCTGTCTCGGCCTTTCCAATAGCTTGAGGTCTTTCGCAAAGCTCGTGGGCCTCCTTCTCTACCCATAATGCAGTTCTCCAAATTCCTTAGAGTCCTTAGATCTTGTTTGCCTACTTATAAGAATGGATGAATCCCTATAGTATCTATATACTTTATGGAACAATGTCAGCATCTCTGAGGCTATGGAGATCCATAATACCAGTGTTCACTCAGTCTTTTAAGAGGGTGGGTGGGTTGTCAGAATAAAGGATGAGCTGGACAACACACATGGAACATTATGGTAAGAACATAACTTCTTTATGTGTTGTTGTCAATCTTGCCTTTATTCTCACTTATGGGACCAGGTCCCAAGCAACCAAACTACTGGCTGGCTCATGGGAGAATATTTCTCAGAATCATAAAACCAAAGGAAGCCCTACTCCTGGATGCCCAATTCACTTTGTAATGAGTAATAAAGATATAAAGTTTTGCCCATGTAGCTGCAGCGGAAATATCATTCCAAGGTAATCTTGCTTGAAAGGCTGCAGATGTCGCTACTGCTCTGGTAGAGTGAGCTCTAATAGGAAATGGAAGAGGTGTATTTTTTGAATCATGGGTATACGATATACACAAAGTTACCCATCTAGATAAAGTAACTTTTGAAACTGGAAGGCATTTCCTAGTTTCAGAGTAGGATATGAACAATTGGTCCAGTTTCCTGAAAGCTATGGTTCTGTGTAAATAAAAACGTAATTGTCTATGTACATCCAAACGATACAAAGAGTACTCGCCTTTGTTCTGGAAGTTAATATTGGCAGCTCGATAGTCTGATTTAAGTTGTTTTCCAACACTACTTTAGGAAGAAAGGATGGATTAGTGCAGAGAGAAATTCTATCTTTATGAAAAATTTGATAAGGTGATATAGCACATAAACCCTGTAACTCTGAGATTCTTTTGGCTGAGGTAATGGCTACTAAAAATACAGTTTTCCAGGACAAGAACTTTAGATCACAGGTGGCTGATGGTTCAAAGGGAGAAGAAATAATATTTGTTAATATGAAATTCAGATCCCATGGAGGAGTTGGGTTTTATAAGGTGGTCTAATCATTGTTCCTTTCAAAAAGGCTTTGCAGAGTCTATGTGACATTATTGAAGATCCATTATCACCTATATGAAAGTTTGCTATTGCTGCCAATTGGACCGTAATAGTAGAGGCAGCTGTACCTTCATTAAAAAATTTGGTTAGAAATTCCAGTATAGAATGAATGGGTGCAGGAAAAGGGTCGAAATGGTTTTCAGTTGCCCATCCTGCAAATCTCTTCCATTTTCTATTGTAAAGCCTATGTGTAGAAAATGTATGATAAAATAAAATGTTTCATTGGAGGGGATAGATGAAGGTACCTGGCAATCAAGAGAACTGGAGCAGCCAAGCTGTCAGTTTGAGGTTGTGAAGATTGGGATGTGCCATCCCTGATGGATGTGTCAGCATATCTGGATCTGGGTCCAGAATCCATGGTCTGTCCAAAAGATGAGGCTACAGAAAGGGAAAACAGAGGGGAGGCCAATAGAGAGCAATCAGGATTATCGTGGTCTCCAACAAACATACTTTCTGTAATAATTTGGGTATTAGAGGGATTGGTGGAAAAGCATATTAGAGTCCCAGAGGTGAATCGTGAACCAGTGCATCCCTTGGTCACTCCCATGTAGGAGAGATAAGGGCAAAGTAGTTGCTGCATTTGGTGTTGATGAATAAGGCAAATAGGTCACAGCAAGGCTGACCCCATTTCCGGATTATCTTTTCTGTTATCTTCTGATTGAGGGACCACTCTTGCAGCCATGAAAATGGCCCTGCTCTGTTTGTCTGCACTCATGTTGGATTTCCCTGGGGGTATGTGTTGCAATCAGAAAGTGATTGGAGGACATTGCCCATTGCCAAACCCTTAGAGCTTCTTGACAAAGGGGGTATGACCTGGTTCCTCCTTGTTTATATACCAGACTACAGACATGTTGTCTGACTGAATTGCTATCGTTCCTAGAGGGAGAAAGTCTTGAAATGCTTGCAATGCTTGCAATGCCAAGAGCACTGCTCTCATCTCCAGGATATTTATGTGCAAGTTTCCCTTGTGTTCTTTCCAGGTGCCTTAGACTGTCTTCCCCAGATAATGCCCCCTGAGAAGCATCTGTGGTCACCATGGCCTGAGGTTGAGGGGGAATAAAGGGATGGCCTTGAGAACCAGAAGGGGATTGGATCCACCACTTGAGATCCCTTTTGCATGATTTTGTCATGAGAATTTTGTGCAACATTGGTAATTCCAGTATTGACCATTATGTGGAAAGTAGCCATTGAAGAATTCTCATATGTAAATGAGCAAGAGGAATAAGCAAGCATGGGTTCATAGGTTGGTACTGGGCTATCTGCCTGAAGGCATATATTAGCCCAGCCACGTTGTGCGGTATTCACCGCCCCTTTAGTATTTCCCTAGACCATTGTACTAGCAGCTAGTACCCTTGGCCCCTATCTAGTAGTGCTGTTGGTGTGATCCCTGGTGTGAACTTTCTGTTACCCATCCATTCATCAACGTTCCTCTTGAAGAGTGATAGTGAGGGGCTCTGTCTTATGTAGATTGGGACCCTGTTCCATAGTAAGGGAAGTCTCTGCGAAGGGAATCTATCCCTCCAGCATGTTCTATTCATTGTTGTGTTGAGGTTTATATCCCTAGAGCGTGTAGCTCGAGTAGATTTGGTTTTGCTAAGATGGAGCATGTTCAACAATTCTGGGTTGGACATGGCTCTGTACATTAGACAGAGATTGTCTCTGAGAAAGCGGTATGCAACAGAGAACAGTCTTAGCTTTTTCAATCATGCTGCATAGGGCAACTGTTTGAGGCCAGTAATCCTCTTGGTTAGGTACCTTTGTGGTCTCTCCAGCTGCTGGAGATGTCTAGCCAGGTTCATTCCAATTGGTGCATTGTACTCAATAATGGGTCTGATGAGGGAAGAGTAGAGGGGCACCATTACATCCTTAGATCTTGATGCAAACCCTTTTGTGATCAGATGGGTCACATAGAAGGATTTTCTAACCACTTTGGCAACATGGTTATCAAAGGAAAGCTGACTATCTACTTGGGTCCCTAGATCCCTTATTTCTTCTTCAGATTTCAGGGGTTTACCTCCTATGTTGTAGTTTGCGGGTACTCTGTTTTTTCCAAAGGGGATTACTACGTATTTTTTTGCATTTAGCTTGAGACCATGGCTTTGACACCATGCATCAGTCTCATTTGGCCCTTCTGGAGGATCTCCATGTCAGCCGGAGACTCTATTATAGCACCCAGTTTGCAGTCGATGGATGCTGATGAAGCATAATGGATGCTGCCATTTTCTCCAACACTTGTAGAACTTGTTTTGCAGTGGCTTTGGTCTTGTTGATTGGCAATCTGACATGTAGATGAAGGTCATGTAGTCTGTTGGGAGGGAGTCTTGCTATGAGCAATGTGGTGTCTATTTCTGCCCCTATAAAGGTTAAGTTTTGAAATGGTGCTAGACCAGATTTGTCGTAATTTACAGTAATTCCCAGGGAGGAGCAGAGCTGGTGTGTGTAGGTTTTGGCTTGTAGCAGAAGATGCCTGGTCAAGGCGGTTATGAGCCAGTCATGCAGATATGGAAACACCTGGAATCCTTGGCATCTCAGGTGAGCAGCCACTACTGCCATTTGTTTGGTGAACACTCTGGGGGGGCTATGGTGAGACCAAAGGGCAGAGCTCGAAACTGGAAGTGACTGGCTCCTGGCTGGAAGTGCAAGAAACTTCTGGACTGCCTCTCCATTAAAATATGGTAGTATGCATCCTGAAGATCTACTGAGCACATCCAATTGTCTTTTTCCAGGAATGGAAGTATTGACTGCAGTCTCACCATCCAGAACTTGTTTTTTTTCACTGACTTGTTCAGTTTGCTGAAATCCACTATTGGTCTCCAGTCCCCTGTCTTTTTGGAACTAAAAAGAATCTTGAGTAAGTTCTGGATCCTCTGTGGTGTGTGGGGACTTCTTGGATGACTCTTTTTTTTCTAGCAATTTTTAAATTTCTAGTATTGCTTGTTTCCATTGACTGGGTGGAATGTCTGGGATAGTTTTATTTATGGGACTGGGAAGAGAAAAGTGAATGATATAACCCCTGGATACTATGTCCTGCACCCATTTGTCATTGGTAATTTTTTGCCAGGTGTTGAGGTACAGTAACAATTATCCCCCAACTGCCTCCGGAGATGAGCAGTCAAGCACTCCTTCAGGATCACTGAAAGGGTTTACCAAAGAAGGATTCTCTGGAACCATGATTCTGCAGAGGGCAGAGTCTTCCATTATTGTTCACCCCTCGGACTTTGGGGGAACTTGCACCCTGTGTGTCTTGGTAAGACTTTTGAGACTTTCTGAACCACATCTTCCCACTAGGCCTTTGACCCTTTGGAAATGGGCTGGTGGGTGTAGAAAAATGTACTCCAGTGGCAGACAGAGTCTTACCTTCCTGCTCACACCAGGTTAGCATTTCTTTGACTTTTGGTCCAAAGAGAGATGAGCTATAGACGAGAGTGTTACTAAAGGAAGACTTAAAAGGTTCCGCGAAATCGCAAAGGTGCATCCAGGCCTACCCTCCTAACAGAGATGCCTGAACCCGCCACCCTACTCACTCCATCTGCTGGATATGAAATGAGTCTCATGGATGAGTTGACCACCAAATTGAGGGTAGTGAGCATTGCATTGACCTTATCTGCCACCGCATCAGCTACAGCCCCTGAAGGGAGTCTGATAATTCTTTTAGAAGGTCCGTCTGAAGTCTGGTGAAGAGGGTGAGGTAATTCAGTGATCTCAATGTAAAAGCCGGTGAAGAGAAGATACACTTCCCAAATCTATCCATAATCCTGGAATCCTTATTAGGAGGATGGATAGAGGAACTGGTCTCAGAAAGTTCCTTCTTTGTGGCAGCTGCCATGACCATGGCATCCACTGCTACACCCTTTGTAAGAAAAGGCAGGTTCTTACGGGTGGTGATGAACTTATCTGGCCTCCTAGGAGTGGGTTCTATAAAATCACTGGTCTCTCAGGCCTTCCAAGAGACTAACTGGATAAGCTCATTGAAAGGTGGTGTCACCCAGGAGGTTGAAGGGTGAGATCCAAAGTCCTTCAGGAATACCGACTGTTCTGCTGAAGGGGAGGAGGACTGCAAGTCAGCCCTCTTTTTCAAGATTTCCAGGATGTCTCCAAAGGAGACGTCCTCAGGGGGTGACCATGGGGACCCTTCTGCTTCATCAAGGTCGGTGTCTGAAGTAACGGACTCTTCAGGAGAGTCAAGATGCTTCCTCTTGTATGTTCTTTTCCGAGGAACTTCCTCAGTGGGGTAGTCCGGGGAAATCTCGGAAGAGGGGGGAGTTCCCTGGGGAACACCCTGAGGCCTTGGTTACCTGCGGTCCTGTGGATGGGAGTGAAGAGGCAAAGACACTTGCACAGATGAGGAAGGAAGCTCCGAAGGATACTGTGCCTTGGACTGGGGGGCAGTCATAACCCTCCTCATAATTTGAAAGGCAGACCACCCCTGTTCCGAAGAACTCTCTGGACCTGGCAACATAGATGTCAGAGCTGTAAAAGTCCTTGGCGCAGAAGATGGAAGCTCCAAAGCAAAGGTGGGAGCTGAACCCACATGAGCCATGGCCCCGAGAAACATAGTCGGATCTGAGATCTGAGTGTCTGCTCCAAGAGGTCTCCTGCTCTGACTGAGCGGAGACACTCAGGGCAGACTTCAGATTCGAAAAACTAAGAGGACCTGGACCTGAAACAGGCACTAGTTGGATGTTGGAAACTTCCAGCTCTGAGGCTGAGAGATGGCTTGGAGGAAGAATAGGTGCCACAGAGGGAGGACTAGTCTGATCCTACTCCCTTGGGCTTGGATCCAAATGAAGCACAGCCAAAGCAGGTGTCTTTAAGCAGCCTTTGCACAACCCTATCCACATCTTCATTGGAGAGGCTCCTATTAGACCTTGTAGGCAATGTCAGGGATCTGGACCTTGTAAGGAAGGGAGATGGTAGCCGAGACATGATCGGCTCCAAGGATGGAGATCAGCTCTGGTAGCGGTATTCTCCAGGTGGTTGGATTTTCTTAGCCATCTCCAAATCTTTTTTTCTGAGAAGGAGATTTTTGTTGATCAGAGGAGAGTCCCAGATCTGTAGAAGTTGTCGGCTGCATGGAAATTGTCGGAGCAGACACTTTTAGCATCTTAACCCTTGGCTCCGAAGAATCTTTTGGAGCTGGGGAAGGTTGTTTTCTGGGCGTCTGTGATTTATCAGATTTTGGAGAGGAGGAATTAAATAAAATAGCCTCAGAGAGAGGGGTTTTGATTAACCCTTTCAGACCCAATTTGTTTTCACATTCTGTTAATGTCCTCTGATTGAAGAAGTGACAAATAGAACATGACTCCTGAAGATGAAGAGGCCCTAAACAGTAAATGCACAAAGTGTGCAAATCACTGAGGGGCATCTTTTTTCCACACTTCACATTTTTAATTCCCAAAGGTTTTCTTTCCTTTTGGGACATAATGAAGAGAGGTATCAAAATTCTAAGAGAAAAAAGAAACACCCAAGGAAAGAGTGAAAAGTGAAATTCTAAAGGTACTATAATTATTTATATATTTATAGTATATTTTATTTGTTTATTTTTTAAACAGAAATTAGAAAGATACACTAGATATATACAGACAAAAATTCACTTAAAGGAAAGGTAAGTAGAAGGAAAACATCCTCTAACTAAAGCGGGTGCAAGTTAGACGTCCTGAAAAACAAAAATGGATGCTAACAGCAAGGGGAACTACTAGAAGGGACGACAACTAACGCTGGTAACTAGAAAAGGAGAATAAGTAAAAATAAGTAAAATTTTAAAGATAATTTCAAGATTTAGTAGATAAATACAAAAGAACTTAGCCCAGAGCTTGCTTGAAGAACCTCTTTCACAACACAGCAAATGAGATCTGAGGAAGTCGGGAAACTGCATTACGCGTAGGGGAAAGAGGCCCACAAGCTTTGGTGAAGACCTAGAGTTATTGGAAAGGGTGAGACAGCTCTAACTCATTGGATCCAACCCAATAAGTGAGAATAAAGGTGAGATTGACAACACATCAGTTGCTTAACAGCAATGTTTCTAAACTCATGCATATTATCAAGGTAATCCCTTATTTTCTGTTCAGCATTCAGCAGTTGCTCCTTTTCTTGTTCTGTGAGATTCCCCCTATTGTGCAATACTTTAACATTTGTCAATCCCTCTAAATAATTCTTGTTGCATCTTAACCATATCTCCCTTTCTTTTATTTCCACCCTATTTTTAGAATCCACTTTAATTTTATCCCACTGCCTAGCTATATTCTCAGAAGAAATTTCTATCTTCTCTGATAACTCCTGAATAATTTCCACTACCCATTTCCTAAATTCCTCTCTTTTCAACAGACAGGTAGAAAAGTGCCAGTGTCTCATTGTTATTTTATTACTCTGTGTTTTTATTTTAGTTATTATTGGCTCATAATCTGAAATATTTATTGGGTGCATACCAAAACCTTCAACTAAATGCACACATTCCTGTGAAATGTAAATTATGTCTAGAGTTGCCCAGTTTTTGTATCTTGGAGAATAATATGCAAATTCACTCCAAACTCCTAGTACTGAACTGATATCTTCTATGCCAAATATTTTCATAAATTTCTTTAAAAATCTTCCCTCCTTTGTTATATTTTCTCATCTGGTCCCCTAGACATGCCTTCACTATTGCAAATCAAATTTCAGACCCCACCTATAAGGTAATATTGCTTGCTGAAAGCTGATTATTTCTCAGGGAATTTTCTTAAGCTCCATTATAGCAGTTTTCAGTGGAATATGCATACATGGCAGTATAATCCTCATCCCTTGCCAGTAGCTGCTTAGTACTACAAATCTACCGTTATTGTCTTTTTTATCCTCTTCCATTAGTATTGGAACTCCTCTTGCAATTAATATAAGTACTCCTCTCTTCCTTTGCCCTACATATTCCACTGAATAACCATCCTGATAACCTTTCTTTATCAAATTCAAATGCTCTGTTCTTTACGTGTGTGTCTCCTGTGGCATAGCTATTTGCACTCTACATTTTTAATACAGTTCAATGCTCTTTCTTTTTTGTATTTATCTGTGTGAACAATAACATTTAAAGACATTATAGAAAGCATCATATTCTTGAGAGATTATTATTACCATCTTTTATGTATAACAGCATTTTTGTTAAATGTCTAGTGTCAGGTTTTGTGTTACGTGTATGTATTGTTTGGCAGGTTAATCTTTTATACAGTTGTTTCTCATCATCTCCATTTGAGCTTAGGTCACATCTTACAGAATTTTTGTTTTATTGAAAACCCTCAAACAAAAATCCACACACACACCCAATACCCCCCTAAAACCTATTAACTTAATAACAACACACAAAACTAAGTATATCTTCAAATATTTAAGTTTTACCCTCCTAATAGGAACAAGTTTTCCAAACTGACAGCCTCATACACCGACTCAAGCTAACCTAAAAGAAAGGTTATCCATGTTAAGCATGGTATAGCCTGGGGTTTTATTAAGTGCTGTCTGGTTTTGTCTTGTCTTTATAGATGTCTCAGGTGGGAAAACACTTGAATGCTTTCAGAAGACATTTTCTCTAAGCCATTTCTCTTTATCAGATTGTCTGCTAGAGACATGACAACCAGACACAAAACTGTTTAACATAAAAAAAGCCTAATAATATTTAGTATTCTTTTTCAATTACTTGGTTTCTCTTAAAACTTGTTGCCTAATTAAACTACTGGTCTTAATCCAGTCACCCCCCTATGCAAGAATGAGAAAAAGCACACTAAGTTTTCTTTCCAGATCCTTTTTTTTTTTTTTTTTTTTTTTTTTTTTGCAGTGTCTACATTTCTTAAAATTGAATAAGGAGAAAGAAACAAAAAGAAAAAAACAGGAGCACCTATTTCTACAAAACCACGTTGATTCATATGTATCAATTTTGACAACACCTTTGCTAGTCTTTTAGCCATGTATAGTTATAGATATAAACACTTTCTAATCATGGTTTAAAATGAAGCTGGATATGATTGATTTTTGCCATCTTTAGGTATTACAGTCACCATAGTTTTTTTTATCCAGGATTTTGGTACATCCCCTCTTTTTTAAATACTGTTAAACAAAACCTTCCAGATCTTTATCACTTTCTTCCCTCCTATTTTTCCAAACTTCTACTGGAATACCATCTATTCCTGGAGATTTTCTTGCAGATTGTTTATACATCACTGTTCTTTCTCATCTCTTCCTATCTTAAATGTTAATTGTTGAGCCTCATCCACCTCTAACCTTGGCCTATTTAGGTCTTCCACAAATATTTCCATTTGTGCTTTTTCTTGATTTCCACATTTTTTTCTACTTAATACAAAGTTTCCTAAAATTCCCCAAGTATCTGTAATACCTCTACAGGATCTCTGGTTATTGTTCTTGCTGTAGGCTTCCTGTGTTTGGCAACAACCTATTCTGCTTTCTTGCAAAAGTCATTGTGCTAAAAGTTTCTGTGCTCTGGAGTTATCAAAAACAGTTGCAGCAATATTTCTAAACTTCTGCATATTATCCAGGTACTCCCTTATTTTTTGTTTAGCACTCTGCAGTTGCATCTTCTTGTTCTGTGAAATTCCCCTTATTCTGAAATAGTTTATCCTTTGCCAGACCCTCTAAATAATGTGTGTTACTTCTTAAATATCTCTCTTTCTCCCCTATTTTTAAACTTCAATTTCATTTTATCTTACTCCCTGCCTATAACTTCTGAAGACTTTCTATCTTCCCTAATAACTCCCAAATAATATCCATTACCCCATTCCTTAAATTCCTCTATTTTTTAACAGGTAGATGGTAAAGTGCCATTGTCTCATTTTTACTTCATTACCCTGCATTTTTATCTTGGTTATTATTAGCCCATGATGTGAAATAGTTATTGCATGTGTGTTAAATCTCTTTGTTAAATGCACACGTTCCTGTGAAATATAATTTCTGTCTAGTCTATTCCAGTTGTACCTTGGGGAATAATATGTAAATTATAAGTTCCTACTAGTGAATTCATGTTTTCCATATCAAATATTTTAATACATTTCTTTAAAAATCTACCGTTTTGTTTTATTTTTCCTTCTAGGCTCCCAGATACATCATCAGTGTTGCAAATCAAATTCAAGTCCCCACCTGTAAGTAATATTCCCTACTGAAAGCTGATTAATCCTCCCCCAAATTTTTAAAGCTCCATAATAGCAGATCTGATGTTTTTTTTTTTTTTTTTGTCTGTTCCTCAACCTTTGTCCACTTCTCAGACTTTGGCTCCATAGCTGAAGCACCACCCCTTACCCAGAATCTTCTTTCAGACCCCAGATTACATTTGCCACTTCTAGGGAACATATGTGGTTTCTTCATGGCTCAAGCATTTTGGGAGAAAAGTCAGTTTTTGCTCTTAACATTTTCCTCTTTTGTCAGGGTCTTTCCATCTCGCTCTTGCTCTCTTTCCTCCCATCTAGTTTAAAAAAAAGAAAAAGATTTTAGATAAGTTGTTGCTGGTAGTTGTTGTTTCCTTCTAGGCTCAGTGCCCTTCTGTCCATTTATTCCTCTATTCTTATAGAGTAATCTTGGTACCATTGTTGGTATTTTCTTTCCCAGGTCTTTGGGAATTTCTTGGTACCATTGTTTACATTTTGCCAATACTGTTTTAAAGCTTTCTCTTTGTATTTGCTTTTCTTTCAGAGTCATTTCAGCCTTCTTTGCCAAATGTCAGACAGGCCTATGGGTTCTAAAAAAATGTTCATCATGTGAGCACAAAATACCCAACTGTGATGCCCAAGTGCCTCCAAGTGCATCTACTGTCTTGGTGCCACTCATCTTAAGGTTGAATGTGACAATTGTTCCAGCTCCAACCACAGAATCTTGGTGGAAAACAGGAACAAGCTAATTCTCAATGGATTACTGCCTTCTTATTCTTCCTAAGTATATAGAGCTTCCTCTTATGCTACTGAACTATCAGAAAAGTATCAGAGGGAGAAAGGGGACAAGACCAAGGAAACATTGAAAGAAAAATCTAATGACTCAAGGAAGTGCTCCCTGAATGCTGTCCTCATTTGGTATTGACTTCTGCTCTGCCCTTAAAGATGTCCAAAGTTTTGGATCCATCCACCTCCTCAGATCCAGTGTTGGCTCCAGGCAAGTGTCCATCCTATAAGCAGCCCCTTTTCTTTCCAGACTCAATTCCATGAAGACTCCATTCCTCTTTTCTTTAAAAAAACTCTGCTTAAAGTTGCTAGAATTCCATCTTCCTCCTCATCCTTCAGGTCTGCCAGTAGCCTCTTTGAAGCAGATGTGCACAGGATGATGAGAACATTTCTTATGACCCAAAATCAGTTAGGAGTTCTTCCATCTTCATCTGCTATCAGACCTGTGAGCTTCTGACCATTAATGACCTTTAGTGACTCCTGCTGTGATCCGCCCTTTGACTTCCGAGGTCCAAGATCCTAGAATGTTGGGATTATCTTGGTGTGATCTGAAGACCTAGCCTTCATCAGTTTTGACTTCTTCTCTGATCCAGCTGGCATATATGTCTGAGCCAGTGGGATCTTGGAGCCATAGCACTGGAGTTGGATCTGGGGTAGGGTTCAACTCAAATTTTCAGAACCATATCTTCCTCTCAAGGCCTCGACAGATTGGCTCTGACCTCCAGGTCAAGGCAGGGTCATGGGGAAGTCTTGGATTTCTCCAGGCAGGTGGCTTCAGTTCCTACTGGTACAGTCCTGGGCTCTCCATTGGTGTCTGCATTTGAGGCAGTGGAGAGAGTTCCCCACATGACTGGAGACAGGACATCCTTACCCCTAGGGTCCGCCCACTCTGTAACTGTCTGCCCTGGGTCCTGAGTCTGCTCATTCTGTCCCATTGGGACAGCCAGTCCATTCTAGCCTTGAGACTGTCCTTTTACAAGACTCCCTACACACTTCAGGTCCTTCACGGATCATCCCCACAAGGAGATTCCCCAAAAGCATAAGTGCAAGAGGAGGCACATTGATTCCCCACAGGAGTCTTTAACAGAAGACACTGACTTTGATGAAAGGGAGCAGTCCCCCAGGTCTCATTTGGAGAAATTCTCAAACTTCTGAGACAGAAAGGTGGTTGATCTTCTGAATCCCCTTCCCAGGAGGAGTCATTGATTTTTGAGGTTTTCAGAACCGGCTCAGCTACGTCATGAGTGGTACCCCCAGCAAATGAAATAATTGGTAAACCTTATTTCCCATTGGGCTTGGAAGGATCCAGATACAAAAGAGCCCATTCCTAAGAAACCAGACAAATACTTAGTACCACCTAAGGACTGTGCCCATTGGTGCAGGGGTCCCTCAGTTGTTGCCATGGTGGTTGCTGCAGCCACCAAAAAGGGATTTGCTTAGGAAAGTCCCTCTATCCATCCCCCTAACAGAGAGTCTAGGGCACTGGACAGATTTGGGAAGTACATTTTTACTTCAACAACCTTTGCCCTATGGTTGCTGAATTACCTGGCATATTTCACAAGGTTTCAGAGGGATCTGATGAAAGAGCTTACCAAATCCCTCTGAGGGTCCATGTTGGTGGAGGATAAAAAGACCATCTCTTCACAACTGGCCACCATTCTGTCACTTTCAAACATCTTTATGCATCTGATTTCACACACTACAGAAAGCATTTTGAGAGTTGTGGGTTCAGGCATTACCATTAATAGGCATTCCTGGATGTGCATTTGTGGCTTTGTGGAGCACTGCAGGATATCTTTCATCAGTGTTCCCTTTGATGAAGCAACCTTATTTAGACCCAAAGTTAAAGAGACACTCTCCAGGAGTGAACAGTATGGAAAGACCATGTCTGCAATATGGATATGTTTTTTACTCCTCAGAGGACCATCTTAAGAAACCAGAAATGATGTAGAAGGATGCAGTTCTAGAAATCTCAAGGGTCCTCTCAGAACTCCCATGGAGATAGATTCCCCCTGGGGCAGAGGGGGTAAATCTAATGGTAGATGCCACCCAAGCAGCAGGGGAGGCCTGCAAAACCAATGCTTCAGAGGCCCTTTTTACCTAGAGGCCTTTTCAACACCACTGAATGGTTTGGTGCCAAAGAATACAGAGGACCTCAGGCACACATTGGACCTCAGCCACTTAAACCAATTTGTCAAGCACTTCAAGTTCTGAATGGTCATGGTTCAGTTCATTCTCCCTCTTTGGAGGAAGAATGATTGAATGCACTCAATAGATCCAGGATGCATGCTATCACATAAAAATAGATAGATGATCCAGGAGATACCATTGCTTTCAGCCGGGAGACAGTCGCATTGAATTCAGATCCCTGCCTTTGGCCTCACCACAACCCCCCAGGTATTCACCCAGTGTATGGCAGTGGTTGCAGCTCAGTTGAGATCACTGGGATTCCAGTTGTTTCCTTATCTCGACCACTGGTTCCTCATGGCTCCCACCAGGCATACACTGACACGGTTCCCATTCAGAAGCCTGAAACATCATAAGCCTGAAAATCAAAATCCTGAAACCAAAGCCTGCAAAAATTCAGAATCTGAAAAATCAAAAAAAATGAGCCCAAAATCCTGAAAAAAAAGAAAAAAAAAACTCAAAATCCTGAAAACACAAATAAATATGTCATGTCACTATAAAGACAGACACTGAACCTGACCTAACTGACCCTAACCCTAACTATCTAACGTCACACTCACCTGACCCACCTACCTACACCCCTAAACCTAACTCTAAACCTCACTTGACCCCACCTGCATATAATATTCTGTATTGTACCCTAACCTGCTATAAAGCAGCCACTCCCTAAAATAAACTAAATAAAAAAACCCACATTTACTAAAACCTGACCCCAACAGACACACCACATACCAAACCTAACGAATGCACACCACACACAGTAGTGTGTTTCTTTTGTTTTTTTTCAGGATTTGGTCTTTTTTTTTTTCGTTTTTTTGGGATCAGGGTTTTTGGTTTTCAAGATTTTTAATTTTCAGGCTTCTGAATTTTTCAGATTTTGGTTTCCAGGAGGATTTTTTTTTTCTCTGACACATACCAGGGACTACCTATTCCATTTATGTCTAAACCTGGACATTACAGTCAGTTATGAATAGGCTTAACTCCTTCCCACCCAAAACCTGGCATTCTTAGGAACTCATCTGGGCACATTTTTTCAAGTAGCTCAGCTTCCTCAGTCCAGATTGTCCATATTACAGCTTCAAATGAAAAGTCTGCTGTCTATTCAATCACCACCATCCCAGCTGGCCTTTCAGCTTTTTGGGTCAGTGGTGGCCTCCATAATCTTTCTATCCTTCATGAGATTCTACATGAGAGTACTACAATGGACTATAGCAGTCAAATGGTCTATAGTTCAACATCCTCCATTTGAATCACAAAGATCTGCTGACAGCATATGTCCTGATGGATCCATGCACTAGGTATTTCACAGAGCCACTCCTTTTATTCTCCCATTTCCCAAGGCCATGGTGACCACAGACACTTCCCAGTTAGGGTGGGGGCATTTTCTGGTACCAATAGTTCAAAGCACATGGTCCCCTTAGAGGCCAACCTTCACATCAGTTGCTATAGAGACAGAAATCCTGTCAGTGGCCTGGGACATCAGCAAACGGGGAGGAACCTGCTATTACTCCTTGTATCAGGAGGGCACTAATACCAGCATGGGGGAATCATTGAGGGGCAATCTAATCCATAATTGGCCATCCAGACTCCTTTATACCTACCCTTCCACACCTCTCATATCAAAGTTTTTACAGAAAGCCCATCAGTGGAAGAGCAAGGTGATCCTCATTGCTCCATTCTGGCCTCAACAAGTGTGGTTCCCAGTCCTCTGGCCTCATCTGATATACCCTTCTTGGGTTCCAGATCCCTTTCCTGGATCTTCTAGCTCATCTTTCAGGGCTGCCTCACCCAGACTTACAAGCTCTCAGATTAACTGCATAGCTTCCCCATTTCCAGTGATGTCGAGACACACCAGACTTTCTTCTCATGTTTTTCACATCTTAACATCTTTCCAAAAAGTATCCACTAGGAAAATGTACAAGAGCAAATGTAAACAATTATTTGTCTGGGCTAACAAGAGAAATCTAGACCCATTTTCAGCAGCCATTCCAGCCTGGCTTCCATTTTTCATAATGGAACAAGTTACTCTATAATAAAAGTACAACTGGCTACAATCTCCAATTTTCAAGTAAGCAAAGATCATTTGTCATTTTATTTTATACAAAGTCTTCCTTAAGTGTGCATTTTTGCTCAGGCCACCTATCAAGGACAGTACCCCTTCTTGGGACTTGACAATTCTTTTCCTGGCCTTAACTCCATTCCCCTTTGAACCTGCAGCAAAGGCTGATTTTAAAAGTTTTGTCATGGAAAACCATTTTTTCTAGTTACCATTACATCTGCTAGAAAAGTTTCAGAGCTTCAGGCTTTATCTTGCCAGCTACATTATATCATTTTTTATAAAGACAGGGTTTCTCTTTTCACAAATCCACCCTTTCTGCTGAAAGCAGCTTCTGAATTTGCCCTTAACCAGTCAATTAATTTACCAGTGTTCTTCTCAATATTCAGGGTTGGATCAGAAACCCAAAGATTGAAGAAAGATAAAAACAGACAACACATACGCATTGTTAAGTTGAGTACATAACTTTTGCTTTTAGTTGGAAGTAATCCTCGTCTCTCATGCCAGTAGCCCCTTACTACTACAAATCTACCATTATTATCTTTCCCTTCCTCTGCTATCACTATTGAAGCTCCTCTAACAATTAGTATTAGTACCCCCCCTTTCCTTTGTCCCTGATATTTTGCTGAATATCTATCTCAAATCCTTTATTTATCAAATTTGCATGTTCATTTCTTTCCAAATGCATCTTCTGTAGCATTGCTATTTGCACTGTGCATTTATTAATATAATTAAGTATCCTTTCATTTTAAAGTACACCTGTGAGACCATTCACATTCCTAGATAATATGAAAAGTGTCGCCATTATGATGAGTTTATTAGTATTACCTGTTATTTATAAGAGCTTTTTTAGATGTCTGTTTCTAGTTTTTGTGATACATGCTCCCCCTGTTTGTCAGGTTGATCTTGTATATAGTTGTTTTTTCCAGATGTCTGTCTCCAGCTTTTGTGATACATGTACTCACTAATGTTGTGAGGTTGGTCTTTTATACAGTTTCTTGTCCTCTCCATTTGAACATGTCACATTTTAAAGACCTTTTGCTTTAATGAAAACCCACAAACAAATAAAACAAACAAACAAACACATCCCAGAACAGCCAATTAACCTATTAACTTTTTTAAACACCTTTATTGAATTATCACTTGTGACATGGGCAAATTTACATTTTTACAAAAGTGATCAAACTGTATTACATTAACATTAACAAACATTATACTTCACATACATTGCTATATGTCATACAACCTAAGCAACATTACATAAATTATTTCAATTCCTGCCCCTTTTTTAAACAAGAAACAAAAAAGCAGAAGTCAAAATCCAGGACCAGTTTTTGTGGCTGATGTGCCAGTATGCTCTACTGGCCCTGGCTCTACTAATTATTCCTTTCTTAATGGCAACTTCTGTTCTAGATTGTACTAAAAACTCTATCAATGCTGGTCTTTCATTTTGGAACCCCCCCCCTCAATTTATTTCTCTTTGCCTATACTGTGATATCAATCATTGATAGGGAAGGCAATCTCTAACCTGCAGTCCAAATAAATTCCTGGCCTCTATTCTATTACCCGTCCCTCTCTAGTTATTTGCTCCCAATACATTGGTTCTTTTGGCAGTTTTCTCCAATAAATTCCAGCCCCCTCTTGCCTATTGTGTATATCCCTAATTGCAGTCAATTAACCTATTAACTTAATGCAAACACACAAAGCTATGTACATCTTCAAATAATGAGGTTTGACACTCCTAATAGGAACAATTGTCCCAAATAGACAGCTGCACACACACAAACATTATCTGACATAAAGTTAAGGTTATCCATGCTAGGATGCATGTTACTACCTGCACTCATATACTTACACTAATTGCTGTCTGTATTTGTTTTATCTTTATTCCCCTCCCAGATGTGAAAATCAGCTTGCATGCTTTCAGAAAACATTAACATTTAGCAACAACAAAAAAAACAATGCTCTGGCCTTTTATTGCCCTACAACCAGCTTGTCTCCATTGGTAACATAAGAAAAAAATGTAGCCCTCATCATCAGGCTTCTGAAGCATGATGAACATTTATTGTTACAGGAAAACTTTCATTACATTCAATGTTCTCTTCTTTACTTTTTTCCACTTAAAACTTATTAGATTAAATCAAGGGTCTTAATCCAGACATTCATCTCTGCAAAAGAAGGAAAAACATATCAACTCAACATCTTTTATGATCTGTGTACTTTTGCACCCCATCCCCCAAATCAACCATCCAAGATTACAGCCTATTAACTTAAATATGCTTTGGTCCAGCCGTTTTTCCTCTTTTTTGCATTATAATGTATACATTTCTTAAAACTAAAGAAGAATAAGACCGAAAGAAAAAAGGCATTTTAGTATATTTATCACATACAATATATGAGAATGTTTTAGTATGTAACATGTAATTTATATCACTAAATGTTTTATAGAAATACTGCTAAGAACAGAAGTTGTTTTACTTAGTTACCCTTTTCCTTCCTCTTACTTTCCCTTTGTTTCCTTCCAAATATTAATGACATGAAGTGGGGCAAAAGCCTTTCAGTCTCCAACAACTTTACAGAATCAACAGATGTTCATTGTTTCACTTTTACTTGTATAGCCGTATTTCACAAATGTGATTGATGCTTTGTAATCTCACATTTATTTACTAATTTCCAAGTTGCTGGTCTTCTTCCTGCTCATTTATATCTCCCAACTCCAGACTTAAATTCCAGGGTACCCCCAGTTCTTCTAGTCAACACCTGTGCTTTTCTCTGTCTCTCAAGTATTCTTCTTTGGAACATTGGAAATGATTTAAATGGCAAAGTTTCTCTATGAGCTTTATTATCAGAAGAACGAGAAGCAGAGTCACCTTTTGCCTGATGGCACACTTTTTGTTGAACAAACTTTTGTATTTTCTCTTTAAACTGTTCTACATCAAAAATGACTTTGATCTTCCAGGAAAAATAAAGTATTCTGAAGACAGCTGGATACAGCAGCTTGAATCTCCTACCTGCTTCTCAACATTCTCTGATTGCTGAAATATATTTGCTCATCTTCTGCTTGGTGTACAGTGAATAATCATTTTCTACAAATATTCTTCTGTCTCCAACTTTTAATAATTTGATCTGATGTTATCCATGTCATCATTCATCAGCATAAGGTCTAGGATCTGACATCGGATCTGAGCAAGCAACTTTCAACAGATGAATCCAAGGCTCTAACTCCTCCCTCTCTCATGATGCCCTGCTGCTCTCTACCCTCTAACCCCCAGATCTCATTTGCCATCTATCCTGTGCAGACATGTGTTTCTCTGGCTCTAGCTAGATAAGTGTTTTTTTTCTTTTTTTTCCTTGTAGCTTACTTAGAGTAATTTTTCTAGTGTAGTTTGGGACTGTGTGTTATTGTTCTTGTAGTTTATTACCTCCCCTCCCTTAGCTTAGTGTCTGTTAGTGGGTGTTGGGTTTTGGTCCCCTTTTCTCCTGTAGTGTGGTTGTTGGTGTGCTGGCTTTAAGAAGTGCTCCTTGTGTGCTTGGAAAATGCCTTATTCCGACATGCATGAGGAGTGCATGTGTTACTTAGGCGCACTGCACCTGGAGGTTGAATGCAACCTTTGTGTCACATATAACCCCAGGGCTTTGGTGGAGCAGCACAACAAACTGTTACTAAAGGGTCTGGCCCAGGGGGACCCTTTGTTTCCCCCTCAAAGGCTTCATCTTCTGATTAAAAAGGAAGGCCCCTTTCTGTTCAGCTAAGTCCCTCCAAAAAAACGTGGCTGTCAGATCCTAAGTTTCCAGATCTGATCCCAGCCAGTCTGTCTTGGATCTGGGGTCTTCAGAACCAAGAGCTGCATAGCAGTCTTTCAGATCCAGGGCCGCTCTGGATCACAGGCCCTCTGATCTGACCAAGGTTAGGCCAGCCACGGATCTGAGCAGTTCATTGGATCCATCTGCTGGGTCGGCTAGACCTTCTAATCTGACAGGGTCATCTGGTCAGATCACAGTCATGGAGGAGGTTGTTGTTGTTCCTTCTACCTCCAAACAGATGACTCAGTTGGCTTCAAGGTTTTGGACATGTTCACCAGAATGCCACTGTAGGTCAGGGAGATCTCACTCCAAGTCGACCTACTTCTCTTCCTCCTCTAGATCTTCAAGAAGTCTCTTGCTCTAAGACATGGACAGGGTGAATAGAAGCTTCCTCAAGGCCCAAATAGAGTTGGGCCTCCTGGCTTCCCTTGTCCATCCACCAAGGGGAAACTCACCCCCCTGATTCCTCATTCTCCTCGTCCAACCCTGGTGGCTTGCAGCCAGATTCTGGTGAGGCCAAGTATCCCCCTTTCTTGACCCAGTTGTGGTCCCTGGCTTATTCTGTTCCCCCTTCCTCAGAGCGGGGTGAGGCCCACACACAGGAGTGGTTGATGCTGGCTCCATGGGGGTGTGTGAATCTGGTACCATTTTCTTGGACCAGTCCTGTCTCCTCAGTGCTTTGGCTTTTGATAGCTGTGGGCTGGTGTCATCCAGGGCTCTCAGGACTGTTTCTGGAGGTGCTCCCCTCCTCTGGGGGACCTCTCCCTTGAACGTGGGGGACAGGCCTGATTCTAGACTCTCGGCTTTCTGGGTGGTAGGCCGGACCTTTTCCAGGTCTGGAGTTTCCTCTGCCACACCTCCAGGTACCTCCCTGACTCTCTTTACTTTGACTGGCAAGGCCTCCCATCCTTTCCAGGGTCAACCTTCCATATCAAGCCTTCAGACAGTCTCCTCCCCCCTCTGAGAGTACCTGTCTCTCATGAGTCCTCCCCGGAGCCTCCTGTAGAGGAGGTTTATCATAAGAGAAAGTGTAAGAGGAGGCACTTGGACTCCCCCCATGGAGTCCCTCACCAAGGATATGGACCTGGAGGAAGGAGACTGGTCCCCCAGATCTCTGCCCTGAAGATGTCTCCTTTGGAAACATCCTTGAACTCTTGAAGGAAAAGTGTGGATAGTCTCCCCAACCCCCACCTTTTGAGGAGTCTGTATTACAGAAGGCCTTTGGGATGAGCCCATCTACCTTCTGTGTGTCCCCCCTGCTGATGAGTTACTGCACCCACCTGATCACCAGCAGGACCTGGAAGGAACTGGACATGGTGGAGCCTGTTCCAAAAAGGACCGACAAGCTTCTTAACCCTCCTGCAGACCGTTCTTTCAGAGTAAAGGAGTCCCAGTCGATGCCATCACAGTTGCCACTGCCACAAAAAAGGAGCTAGCAGAGCAGAGCTCCATGGTCCATCCCCTGAACAGGGAGTCCTGGGCAGTAGACCATTTTTGGAAGCCAGTGTATGCTTCAGCTACCTTTGGACTGAGAGCAACAAATTATTTGGCATATGTTATCCACCTCCAAAGGGATTTGGTCCAAGAGCATTCCACCTCCCTTACAGAGTTGTTGCTGGTGGAGATCCTCAAGCAGGTGTCTCCCAAGCTATCCACTCTGACCTCCCTCACAAATTTCTTGATGAGGTTAATTTCCACTGCTGCAGACGCTGCCTCTTGGGCAGGTGGCACAGGCATTGCTTTGAGGCGTCATGCCTGGCTATGTTTATATGGGTTCACAGAGCCCTTTTAGGCATCCTGTACTAATGCCCCTTTCAATTGTTCTACTCTCTTTGGATCTTCCATGAAGGACAAGTTGACACGGAGCGAGCAGGAAGGGAAGAGTTTGTCTGCAGTGAGGATCAAGCTTTTTGTTCCCCAAAGGTCCTTCTCTAAGACAGAATGCATAACTAGGAATATGTGGTTCTGTAAGACACAGTCTCCCTTTCAGTACACTCCTGATGAATCCTCTTCCTGAGGCAGGGGGAGAGGTTTCAATGGATGGCGACACCCCCGAGGTTGGGTGGGCCTGCAAAATCAGTGATCCAAGGAACCCTTCTCTGAGCAGCCTTATCAGTGCTCCTGAACAGCTGTCCAGCTGCTTTACCCTGGAGGCAGTTGGAGGTTGCATTTCCCTACTCCCACTAGCCTGGACAAACATCACTTCCAGTCAGTGGGTGTTAAATAACATTTCTGGGAGCTATTTCATTCTCTTTTTGGAATCCCCCCAGTAAGACATTACCTCCCAGACTTTCCACCAAGTCAAAAGGAGTTGGCCCTCAAACATGCTGAACAACTTCTAAAAAGAGCATTCCAAGAGGTCCCAGCAGGTCAAAGAGGATCTGGCACTTGCTTTCGCTTCTTTTTAGTGCCAAGAAAGACAGCGGGACCTATGTCCTATTCTGGATTTCAGTGAGCTCAATCTCTCAGTGAAGAAATCAAAGTCCCAGATGGTCACTGTCAGTCCATTTTGCCACTTTTATGCAAGGATGATTGGGTGTGCTCTGTGGATCTCCAGGATATCTACTATCACATAAAAATAGGCAAGCATTCCAGGAGACACTTGCATTTCCATTATTATTTCAGAGACCTACACTTAAGTCTCACCACGGTCCTCTGGGTGTTTACCAAATGCATGGCAATGGTAGTGGCTCATCTGCTTTTGCAGGGGTTCCAAGCCTTTCCATACCTTGATGAGTCAACCTTGCGAAATCCAATTTGATCCTCATTCAACAGCTGGAATTCAACTCCGTTTCAGAGATTGCAGCCTTATCCTTGCACAGAATTCAGTTGATATGGGAACAGGTCACACATATTTTAGACCTTCTTCGGACTGTCAGATCTATGGCCTCGACCATTCATCTCATTCCTCTGGCCAGGTACCACATGTGAGTGTTGCAATGGACCTTAGCTGTCCAATGGTCAGTGCTGCATCATCCCCTGTCTATGATCATAAAACTGACACCTGTGTGCAGACATCATCTCCAGTGGTAGCTTTAGTCTCAGGATCTCTGTCTAGGCAGGTCTTTCTCTCTCCCACCACCCATGGCCACAATGACAACAGATGCCTCCCTGTTGGTTCAGGGGAAGACTACCCAAGCCATGTGGTCCCCAGTAGAGACCAAGTTGCATATAAACATTCTGGAGATGAGAGCAGTTCTTCCATCATTGCAAGCCTTCCAGGACTGCCTCCATCTAGGAACAGTTGCAATTCAGACAGAACACTGCAGTGGTCTCGTATGTCAACAAGCAGTGGAGGAACACATTCTTATCCATTGTGCAGATAGGCCATTAGAGTTTGGGAATGGGTAATGCCCTCTGGCCACTTCCTTATTATAATGCACATACCCGGGGAGTCTAACTTGTTTGTCAACAGGCTCAGAAGATCTGTCTTGAGCCCTAATGAGTGGTCCCTCAATCCTTCAGTGGCGAAGCAGATTTTTGACCATTGAGGTCAACTGTGCTGCTATCTTTTCACCTCCCCAGCCAACCACATGTGCAGCAGGAACTTTGCTTTGATCCCCCCTCTGGGGCAGTCACCCTGGCATGCTTTAGTACACTGTTGGCCTCCAGGTCTCCCTTATGCCTACCTTCCTTTCCCTTTAATTCCCAAGGTTCTGCAGAAAGCGCAACACCTAAGGACATCCCTTATCCTCATTTGTCCCTTTCTGGCCTCATCACCCATGGTTCCTCTTCATCAGGTCTCATCAGAAGTATCCACCACGGTTACTGAATCCCCTTCTGAATATGATTTCCCATCCATCGGGGCTTCCTCTCCCAAACCTTCAGACCCTTCATTTAACAGCATGGTTTCTCCAGTTCCACTGACCATAAAACAGCCCAGGCTAGCATCCCCAATTAAACTTATCATTCTGGCCTCACAGAAACCCTCCACTAGAAAGGTGTAAAGTAGTAAGTGGAAATGGTTTTCTATCTAGGCTAAGAGCAGGAATCTGGATCCCTTTTTGGCTTTAGTTTCAGATATACTTTTGTTCTTGTCCTCCCTTTTCCAAGTGGAAGCAAGTTTTTCCATGATTAAGCTTCATTTGGTGGTGATTTCCAACTTTCATGTGAGCTCTGAGTCTGCCTTTTCATCTAGGCTTTGTAAAGGTTTTATGAAAGAGGTTTTTGTGCTTTGACCACCATTCAAGGACCCTTTACCTCCTTTGGACTTCACGCTGGTTTTGCAATCTCTGACTAGGAGTCCTTTTGAGCCTGCTACTTCCTGTGATCTCAAGTTTCTGTCTTGGAAGATGGCCTTTCTGGTGGCTATTACATCAGCTAGGAGGGTCTCAGAACTGCAAGCTCTCACCATTACTCCTCCTTACAAGATTTTTCACAAGGACATGGTCTCGCTTAGGATGAGCTCCTCCTTCTTGCCCTAGATTGCTTCAGAATTGTCTCTAAACCAATGCATTCAGCTTCCAGTTTTCTTTCCCAACTATTCCCTCAAAGGGGAGTATATCCTACATACCTTGGACATTCACCGACAGTTATGGTTCTACCTGCATAAGACTAAAGGTTTTCATAAGTCAGAACAGCTTTTTGTGGCCTTTCCCCCTAGCAGATGAGGCCTTTCAGTTTCTAATGACAGTATTTCTAAATGGATATTTAGCTGCATCTCTACTGTCTATGACCTTAACTGTCTTGAGGTTCCAGGTAATGTCAGGGCTCATTATACTAGGTATTTAGCAACTTCTTTGGCCTTTTTTGCAAGGCGTTCTATTGATAACATTTGTGCTGCTGCCACTTGGTCTAATTTTCACACTTTTATATCTCATTACAAGCTGGATTTGATTTCTAGGAGCAGGGCTTTCTTTGGCTCCACAGTGCTTTGGCATGTTCTTCCTTAAGGCCTCCTAGGATAAATGGTAGCTGGGGACTCTGACCCCATGGTGATGAATGATGACATGGATAACATCAGATAAAGAGTTATGTACTTATGGTATACTCAATATGACTGCATACTTAGTAACAGCTTGTTTCTAGCTCTCCCAGTGTGAAAACATAAACTCAGCAGAGAAGGCAGTAGACTTGTGTTTATGGGTAAATTTTCAGTAACTAGCTAGTAAGTACACTGCCTGAATGCCAGGAATAAAGAAATACAGAAGATCTGGAGAAAATCATCCTCAAAAAGTGAGGAAGAAACACCGCCAATGGAGAGTTTTGCAGCTATTCAGCAAAAAGTAAGGAACCTTCAGACATGACTTCCAATAACCTACAGGAAGACAACTGCATACAGACCTGGTTAAAATAAACAAAACACTGGTAGAGTATATCAACACAAACAACAAATGGCTGGAACAAATTGAAGAAGCTTTAAATAGATATTCAGATGAGATAATAAAGCTGCAAAAATCGGACGTCAAAATGAAGAAAGGCTGGCTGAATATGAGACTGCTCAGAAAGAGATGTTTCAAAAAATAATAAAATTAGAGGACAGAGAATCTAAGGAAAACCTAAGCTTTTCAGCTATACCTGAGACGCTGGAAGGAACAGACTGCATTCATTTTATGAAAGCACAAATAAGTAAATGGACTGGTATTCCACAGCAGGAATTCTTAGTTGAATGGGTACATTGTATGTATGCTCCAAACCTAGCCATAAGAAAGCAACCTAGACATATAATAGTAAGGATGCAATCCTACCAGCAGAAGGAGTTGATTCTATCAAAACTGTGGAAGAAGAACAAAATACTAAAAGTGGGAGATAGCACAGTGTTTGTGGAGAATGATTACTCGTACACCAGGCAAAAGAGAAGTAAATTCATTGCACTATTCAGAAAATATTGAGACACAGGTGTGAGATTCAAACTGCTGTAGCCAGCTGTCTTTGAGGTATTCTTCCCTGGCGGGACAAAATCATTTTTGATGAAATGCATGCTAAGGAGGAAATACAAAAGTTTACCCAACAAAAATTGAGCTATGAAACTGAAGGAGATTATGCTTCTTGTTCTTCTGGTAATAAAGACCACAGAGAGACTGTACCTGTTAAACCTTTTCCAGTATTTCAATGGAAAATGTTGGACAGAAGGAAGAGAGTTGACTAGAAGAATCAAGAGTATACTGGAAATGAAGCAGAGACAGTATTTGGGAGATGGAGAAAAACAGTAATAAAATCAGTAACTTAATGTGCAATTACAAAGCAATAATTATATTTGTGACATATGACAGAATAAGAAAATTTGGAAATATTGGACTTTTTCAAAATTTGTTTGATGTTTGTGGGGGACTCTAAAGTATATGCCCTACTTCATGTCATTAAAGTTTGGAAAAATGCTTTGGGGAGGGGGTGAGAGGGAAAAGCACTAACTGTAAGTAAATAAAACACTTTCTTTTCTTAATAGTGCTTATAGCATGGTTTTCTTTGCATGCTATTTTTAAGTGTAACAGGATTGTAAACATGTTGTTTTTCTTTTTCTCCCCTCTTCTCATTTTCTTCTTGTAAAGTTTTAAGAAATATAGGCAATGCAATGATTAAAGAAAAAAACAAAAAACAAAAACAAACAAACAAAAAAACAAAACAAAAAAAAAGGGAGCCTGGTTAAAAAGGCATGACAAAGTTCAAATTAATGTGCTTTTTTCATTCTTGCTTGGGGAAATGACTGATTAAGGGCCTTTGTTTTAAGAGAGAGAGCAAGTAAATGAAAAAGAATATTGAATAATATGAGGCTTTTTTTCTAGCACTTGTATGTAAGTATACTAAGTAGCATTTCTAAAGCTGGTCTTCAGGTCTCCCTGTAGATAATCTGATAAAGAGAAACTGGAGACAGTCTGGTGGAAGGGGATTGGCTGAAGGAAAAGAAAACAAAATAACAGAGAAATTGACTATGACATAATGTTCTCTGAAAACAATAAGGGGTTTCCCAGGTGTGACAGTTTTCAAGATAATGCAAAACCAATTAGACAGAAAGTTTTCTCAGTTTAGAATGCAAGGGGATATTAATATAAACAGGGGCTTTTGTTGTTTTCTTTTTCACCCTTCTCTCTTTTTCTTTGTTCAGTTTTAAGAAATGTAGATACTGAAATGAAAAAAAGAAAAAGAAGGGGAGGTGATGGAGAGAGAGGAAGGGTCTGGTTAAGAGAGTGTCACAAAAGAAAAATCAGTGTGCATTTTCCCATGCTTGTGACTGGATTAAAACCCTATGCATTAGCTAGTAACAAGTTTATTACAAAGCATGTAAATGAAAAAGAATATTGAGTATTGTAAGGCTTTTTTTCTGATAAACAAGGTACCCTTAGCAGTTTTGTGTTTGGCTCACATGTCACTAGAAGACAATTTGATAAAGATAAATGGCTTGGAGAAAGTGCTTACTAAAAATATTCAAGTGTTTTCTCAACTGTGAAAGCTATAAAGACATACAAAATCAAATAGCACTTACTAGTACAACAGGCTGTACCATGCATGACTAACCTTTCTTTTTGGTTAACTTTAACCTGTCTGTGTAGCTATAAACTTAGAACTTGCATTCTTATTAGGAAGCAAAAACTTCAGCATTTGAAATGTACATAGTTGTGTGTGTTATTATTAAATTAATGGTTTTAAGAGGGTTTTGGGAGGTTGCTTGGTCTGTTTGAGAGCTTTCAAAAAAAAGTTATGTAAGATGTGGCATAGGCACAAGTGGATATGACAACAAACAACTGTATAAATGACCAACCTGCTGAATAGTATATACATGTAACATAAAAGTTGGAACTAGACATTTAACAAAAAAGCAGTTATACATAACAGGTGGTAATAATAACTATATAAGAAAGTTCTGATTTTTGTAATGTCTTTCAATTTGAATTGTGTTACAGATAAACATAAAAAAGAAAGAGTAGTGAATTATATTAAAAAATATAGAATGTAAACAGCTATGCTACAGGAGATACAACTGGAAAGAACTAAATGTGAATTTGATAAAGAAACGTTTTCAGGATGGTTATTCAGCAGAATATCTGGGGCAAAGGAAAAGAAGAGTACTTATATTTGCAAGAGGAGCTCCAGTAGTGGTGGAACTAGAAAAAAAAGATGATAATGGATGATACATAGTACTAAGGGGCTACTGGCTAGGGAAGAGGATTACACTGGCATGCATTTACATCCCCCCTTAAACTACTATAATGGAGCTTAAAAAATTCTGGGAGAAATAATCAGCTTTCAGCAAGGAATATTACTTATAGGTGGAGAATGGCATTTGGTTTGCAACAGGGAAGATGTGTTTGGGGGCCTAGAAGGGAGACTATAACAAAGGAGGGTATATTTTTGAGGAAATTTATGAAAATGTTTGGCATGGAAGATGTGAATTCAGTACTAGGAGTTCGGAGTGAATTTACATATTACTCACCGAGATAAAAAAACTGGGCTGGGCTAGATATATTTTATATCTCACAGGAGCATGTGCACTTAATTGAAAGTCTTGAAACATACCCATAACTATTTCAGATCATGCACCAATAATAACTAAAATAAACCCCCAAGGTAATGAAATAAAAATAAGACACTGGTGCTTTCCCACTTATCGGTTGAAAAGAGAAGAATTCAAGGTATGGGTTTTGGAATTAATTCAGGAGCTACTAGAGAAGGTATAAAATTTTCTTTTGAAAACATAGGTAGGAAATGGGATAAAATTAAGAGTTTAAAACTAGGGTGGAAATAAAAGAAAGGGGGATATAGTTAAACAGTAACAAGTATTATTTAGAGGGACTGACAAATGTTAAAGTATTGCAAAATAGGGGAACTCTCTCAGAACAAGAAAAGGAGCAACTGCAGAATGCTAAACAGAAAATAAGGGATTACTTTGACAATATGCACAAGTTTAGAAAGATTTCTTTAAGCAACTGTTTTTTGATAATTCTAGAACACAAAAACTTTTAGCACAACAACTCGGGCAACATGAAGTGGAAAGAGCTGTCACCAAGCTTAGGGAGCCTATAACAAGGAAGATAACAAGAGACCCTGTAGAAGTATTAGAAATATTTCAGAAATTTCATTAAAGTTTGTATTAAGCAGAGAAGTATGGAAATCAAGAAAAGGTACAAATGAAAATGTTTATGGAAGAATTAACTATGCCCAGGCTAGAAGTAGATGAGGCTCAATTGCTACTAGTTAGGATAGGAAGGAACAAGATAAAAATGGCTATATATAACCAATCTACAGGAATGTCCCCATGAATAGATAGTATTCCTGTGGAAGTGTGGAAGTTAGGAGGGAAAAACTGGTAAAGATCTAGAAGATTTTGTTTAACAGCATTTTAAGAGGAGGAGAAGTACCAGTATCCTGGAAGAAGGCAGTGGTAACGGTAATACCTAAAGAGGGAAACGATTTATCAGATCCAGCTTCATACAGGCCCATTTCAATACTAAACCATGATTATGAAGTGTTCATGTCTATAATGGCTAAAAGAATGGCAAAAATGATGCCAAAAATTGATAGATACAGATCAATGTGATTTTGTGGAGGGGTGGCAAACATCTGACAATATTAACAGTACATTAATAATCTAGAGGGAAGCAGAATGTAAGAAAATGCCACTTTTATTGATGGGTCTTGATGCAGAGAAAGCATTTGACAGAGCAGACTGGGACTTCATGAGCAGGGCAATAAAAGTCTTTGCTTTCCCTGATACAGTTATAAGGTTGATTAGAAGGATATATGAGGGATCTGAGGTGCAAATTAAGGTGGGTGGAGTCCTCTCTAATAACTTCTGTTTGAGTAGAGGAACCAGGCAGGGTTGTCCACTTTCCCATTTGTTGTTTGCCATTATATTTAGAACCACTTACAAAGAAAATAAGGGATTCAGAAATTCAAGGATATAATTGGTATGGTAGTCTGGAAAAGTTGGCTCTATTTGCAGATGGTATTATTTTATACATGACAAAACCAGAAAGGGACATTACAGTATTGTGGAACATTTTAAGACAGTTTGAAATCTTTTTGGAATACAATATGAGTGAAGCTAAAACAAAGGCAATAGCAGTAAATTATGTACCCACACACAAATTGGTCCAGTATTTACTGTGTTTTCCTGCTATCTGTTACTGTCTTAAAAAAGAATCCAAGAAGAAAGCTAGTGCTTAGCCTAATCCCAGTGCTTCCAATTATCAACAAAAACAAAATAAGAAAATCACTGGGAACTGCTGCTGTACGAACACAATAAATATTTATTAAAACACTGAGAGTAAAAACAAAGTGAGTGCTTTCGGGCTAAACCCTTCGTCAGACAAAAGTGCTCTTACAAACATCACATTTTTAAAAAATACTTACACCAATCAGTACTCAGAAAAAACCCGCCCTTTTCTGTGGGTTGTCTTAATTCAATTAAGACAACCCACAGAAAAGGGCGGGTTTTTTCTGAGTACTGATTGGTGTAAGTATTTTTTAAAAATGTGATGTTTGTAAGAGCACTGTCTGATAGGTTTAGCCTGAAAGCACTCACTTTGTTTTTACTCTCAGTGTTTTAATAAATATTTATTGTGTTCGTACAGCAGCAGTTCCCAGTGATTTTCTTATTTTGTTTTTGTCTTAAAAAAGAAAAAATATATATATCCTAGTTTCCCACCTTTTCTGAGCTAGAATAGTCCTGAATTCAGGTTTTGCTGAATTCTGGGCTCTAGTACAAGTTCCTGTGTTGCCCATATCCTTACTTGGATAGGAGGAAGCTTCTCTGTTCACCAGTGAGAGTGGGGAGCTTGGAGCAGCCTATCTGTCCCTGGAGGAGTGGTCTCAGCCCAGAAACTAGTTGTTTATTGGCCGTTTTGGGCTAATTCCTAGTTCTTTCAAGTCCCCTGCTTTAAAACCCGCTTTAGCTCGGTTTTGCACGATTTTGCGCATAGCGCAGCATCGGGCAGCTCCGCTTAAACAAGTTTAAAGTATTCCCGGCTCCACAAAGTCTGCTCTTCACTTTTTCCCTTAGAACTGTTCTAAATCTCAAATTAAGCACTCTATTTTCATTATAAAGCCCTGCACTTGCTCTTATAAGTAATCTTATAAGTAAACACTAATAAATTAAAGCACTACACCCTCTTATACTCATTATAAGTACTTGGCTCCCTATTGGTCCTCTCTGATCAGTCAAAAAGTAGTTCCTTATACTATTCTGGCATGTCCCAAAGTCAGTTTTGGGTTTACTCTCCAGTCCAGCTGGTTAATCTGGGAATCTTTAGGCAATGTTGCAACTGCCTCATGTACACAGACCACCCTCTCCTCCTCCCAACAAGCTCAAATATATGTGAGAGATGCAACTATATAGCCAAACTGGAGGCTGAGCTCTCTCAACCCAGTACTGGCACAGTCAGGAGGAGAAGGTAACCACACACACCACAAATCCAGTCTCACATAGACCTATCGCATCAGCAAGCCAAACACATAAACACAAAAAAACATACACGGAGGCTCTAAATAAAAATCTGCCAAAGCAGCAGGGACCTCCAAAGCAGACATCCAAGCAACCACTACCCCACAACAGTACCCATGCATCATATATTTCACAAAGTCAGTGTGCCACACAGTCACAGCCCTTAAGGCTAAACAACACACTAAATACACTTGTAATAGGTGACTCTATTGTCAGACACACTGATGTCCCACTCACCAGACTGAACAAGGAGAAGGTCACTGTAAGCTGCGTATTGGGTGCCAGGATCCGCCACATAACACAAACACTCAGGTCACTCCAAAGCAGGTACAAATATGACTCTGTCATTGTCCATGCTGGTGTGAATGACCTAAGACGTACCTCCCTGGACTACATGAAAAGAGACATAGAGGAGCTCTCTGATCATGTAGCCCAGGCTGGTATGACCCTAACCTTGAGTAGCATCTTGCCCTCACCAAGAATGATGCCACAGTATAAAGACAAAATTATCAATTTTAACAATTGGCTAAAGTATTGGTGTCATTCAAAGGGGATTCAGTGTCTGTCAGCCTGGGATGACATGCTCGACAAGCCACGTTGCTTCGCTAGGGACGGCTTGCACCTGTCACCCCTGGGCTTTCGAATACTGGCTAAGGCTCTTGCCACCCCCATAGTGCCTTTTTTAGGCAAGGCTCAAAAGACAAACCCACCTCCATAAACAACACAAGGAGAAAAAAAACTAAGGGTAATGCTGCTCAATGCCAGAATTCTAAACCTCAAGATGCACGCGCTCAAAGCTCTCCTCAGTATGGAAAATATCGACATCTGTGCAGTAACAGAAACCTGGTTCCTCCCAAGAGCACCCCAGCACTACCAGGTTATACCTCATACCATGCTTTTCGGCCCCAAAACTCGGACCGAACCACAAAAGGAGGGGGAGTATCCATATTCATCAAAGATACCCACACCTCCAGGTTAGTGGCACTGCACGAAGCATCGGAGACCATCCATGTGCAACTAACAGTGGGCAAAACTGCCTTTCAGTTTGTAGCCTGTTACAGACCACCCTCCCAAACTCAGGAACCCCACTCGGCTTTCCTGAGAACAATGGAGAATATGAAGGTCTCTCCAAACACAATAATATTGGGTGACTTCAACTACCCAAACATTGACTGGGAAAACTACTCAAGCCCCAACACCCTAGCCCAACAGTTTCTAGAATTTATACACTCAAATGCTATGGAACAACTGGTCACCACTCTCACAAGAGGGGAGAACATACTGGACCTGGTCATCACCAACATGGGGACTTAATGTTCCACACCAGAGGTATGCCCCTCATTGGTAAGATCAGACCATAAATTAATCTCTCTGGACATCCATATCCCGCCTCCACACCCAGCCAAGGAAACCACGGTGAAGAATTTCTCAAAAGCAAACTTCACACTTCTCAAAACCGAGGTGGAATCCTTCAAAGCCCACGGGCCAGTGGAAAATACTGCCCAAACCGCAGAATCCTTTACAAACGCATTCTATGGACACCTACAGGAATGCATGGATCATGCTATCCCAAATAAAACCAAGACTCACTCTTCCAAAGGCAGGAGACCTGTCTGGTGGACCCCGGCCATAAATAAGCTATACAACAGAAGGAGGAAGCTACTACATGATAGAGCAAAATCCCAAAAAGGGAAGGCATCTCTGATCAGTACTAGCAAGAAACTACGATCCCTCATAAAATCATCTAAGGCCAGCTTCGAAAGAAAAATTGCACAAGATGCTAAAGATAATCACAAGGCCTTCTTTAGTTACATCAGGAATCCGGATGGCAACTCCCAGATATGCTCTGAGTTAGTGCAAAATGACAAAAAATACACTGATCCCACAGACATTGCCAACATCCTAGCAGACAGGTTCAGTGCAAACTTCTCCCCCTCTTCCCCCCCAAAAGAGCAAATGTCTATCCCAACAGAATGTAGCCTCCCTGACATCACAGATACACAGGTGAGAGCTGCCCTCTCCAAAGCAAAAAACAATCTCAGCCTTACTACAGGATATGTACCCAAGGAATGGTGTACAGCAACAGTAGTCCCACTCCACAAAGGTGGTGCCACAACGGACACCGGAAACTATTGCCCTATAAGCCTGACTAGTCTGGTCTGCAAAGCTATGGAGCATATCATCATGGAACTCATAAACAAAGACATTGGGAACCTACAGACACTGGATCCTAACCAATTTGGCTTTGTTAAGGGCAGATCTTGCCTCTTGAACCTGGTCGACTTCTTTGAAACAGTTACCAAGGCCATAGATGAAGGGAAGGTAGTCCATATGGCCTACCTGGACCTCACAAAAGCCTTAGACACAATACCCCACTCGGGCATCATAAATAAGCTCACCAGCTTAAATATCAACCCCTGTGTCACAAGATGGGTTGTAAACTGGCTCAGGGATAGAACCCACATGGTCAGAATTGCAGATGACTGCAAACTGGGTGCCATAATCGACTCTCCGGCTGACACAAGCATCATCCAAAAGGGTCTCACAGAAATGGATAACTGGTGCCAGAGCCATGGCCTAAAGCTAAATGCCAAAAAGTGCATTGTCATCCCCTTTGGGAAAAACCAAGTGCCCACAAATTACCACATAGGTGGTAATACATTAAGTACAGAAGAAGTAATTAGGGATCTGGGGACCCAAGTAGATAGTAATCTCTCCTTTGACAATCAAGTTGCCAAAGTGGTTAGAAAGACCTTCTATATAGCCCACCTTATCATGAAAGAGTTGACATCTAGATCAAGAGAGGTCATTGTGCCCCTCTACTCATCACTCATCAGGCCCATAATTGAATACAATGCCCCATTTGGGATGTACCTTACCCGACACCTGCAACAACTGGAGATTCCCCAAAAGTACCTCACCAAGAGGATCAAGAGACTCAAACAGATGCCCTATGCAGTTCGGCTGGAGAAACTCCAGCTCTACTCAGTTGCTTACCACCTACTCAGAGGAGATCTATGCCTGATGTATAAAGCCATGTCCAACCCAGAATTAATGGACATGCACAACCTCAGGAAATCCAAATCCCTTAGAGCTACATGCTCCAGGGACTTAAACCTCAACACAGAAATAAATAGGACATGCTGGATGGACAGATTCATATCCCAGAGGCTCCCCTCACTCTGGAACAAAATTCCAATCCATGTTAGGCAAAGCCCCTCACTGACCATCTTCAAGAGAAATATTGACGAGTGGATGGGAGACCGTAAATTTACCCCTGGGATCTCTTCTGTGTCCATGCTAGACAGAGGCACAGTAAACTAACCTTAAAAGGGCTATCTTCTGTGACCTGCTATACAGAGGCACAGTCAACCAATCTAAATGGGTGGTGAAAGCCAAACACACTTTGGCTAGGCTTATAAATGCCCTAGGGCAGATAGCCTAGTATCAACCTATGAACCTATGAATATCCATATTTATGGGGACATGATAAAATGAAGTATTTAGGAGTATGGATTAGAGATTACTCTGGTCTGGCAGATAAGGATATGTGGGAAGAGACTAAACAGAAGATAATACAAAAATCAAAAAACTTGAAGTTTTGTTATATGGATATGGATACTAAGATACAAGCCATTAAAATGTTTTTAGTCCCTTTAGTGTTACTAACAGGTCAGGCATATTTTTATCAACCAGAGGAAAAACTGTGGATAGCTATTAAAAAAGAGTTGAATGATTTTATCTAAAAAGGGAAGACAGCAAGGGCCAAGTGGGATAAGCTGATTCTTCCAATAGAAGAAGGCAGACTAGGATTACCCAATTTGTTGGGGTATTTTACAGCAACACAGTTAAAGCTCTTATACATAACACAAGCAGTAAACTATAATTCAAAGTGGAAAGTAATGATGCTGATACAGGGAGGAAGCTCAAGAAATAAGGAGCGATTGGGATTTTGGATGCAGACTTGTAAGGAGAACAACAAAAATCATATAGAGTATTATACTCACATGTCATGGAGTATTCTAAGAACCAAACCAGCTCGTGAATGGAGAAAAGAGATTTTGCTGATAGGGATGACTGTGGTCAGGGATACAGATAATAGGCAAGAGGGGCTGGAATTTATTGGAGAAAACTGGCAAAGGAACCAAAGTACTGGGAGCAAATAACTAGAAAGGGAAAGGTAATAGAATGGGAAGAGGCCAAGAATTTATTTGGATTGGTGGTTACAGACTGCCTTCCCTATCAAGGATTGATACCAGAGTATAGGGAAAGAGAAAGAAATAGGGGGGCTCCTAAATGAAAGACCAGCACTAGTAGAGTTTTTAATAGAACCTAGAACTGAAGCTGCTGTTAAAAAATTAATAATTAGTAAAGCATATAAAATACTGCATAATTATAAGAGTCATTAAGAGGAGCTTATAAAGGATTGGGAAGAGAGACTGGATAAGCAATTTACAAAGCTGCAATGGGAGGATATATGCATATCTCCCAAATATGCAACAAAATCTAGAAGATTTAGGATCTTTGCCTGGAAGTGTTTACATAGGTATTTTTATACCCCAGGTAGACTCCAAAGAATGTTTCCTCAGGTGGATGGCATGTGTTGGAGGTGTGATGGGCATGAAAGAGGTGGCTGGGAACATATTTTTTGAGAGTGTAGTGAGCTGGCAGACTTTAGGGATTCCCTGCAGACCGCTCTGTCAGAGATGCTGGATGAGGAGATTGGATTGACTTGGGAGATGATTTCTTTGAGTTATTATACAGAATCGGAATTGCCTAGACATAGTAAAGCCTTGCTGAGTCTAATTATGGTGGCTGCCAAAAAAGCAATTACTAGAAAATGGAAATCAAAGTCTAGACCAACTTTACTGGAAGTAGTGAATAAAGTAACAGAGATAAAACAACTAGAATTGGGATTTTTAGAAAAGGGAAGGAGCAAAGTACATAGGAAAAAATGGGATTGTGGGAACAATATATGCAGAGCAGGAATGAGGTTTAAGACACAGGATTTGAATGAGCCATAGATTATAAGTGATGTATAATGTTTGCAACTACAGTTGTTTCAATGGTGTCTGTGATGTATACTGTTTACAACTAAAGTGGTGTCATGGTTGTTTTTCATTTTTATAAATGTAGAATTGCCTATGTCATATGTGAAAATTTAATAAAGATGTTTGTTGGAAAAAAGATCTGATGTTTTCAATCTTCACTCAGTCCTTGACAGTGGGCTCGGCCGTTTATTCCAGCTCACGGCTTCCAAACTCTTGAGCCAGGCACTACCCATAATGCTCCTCTCAAAAGTACCTCCGATCTTGTTTGCCGCTTCATAGGTCAGACACATTTGTCCTTCTCTCGGGCCTTGGCTAATTCTGAGTAAGTTTATTTCTATTAAAACTCTTATCTCTACATATTTTTGCTTCATTTTCGTCTTCAATCTTCTCTCTATCTATCCGTTCCTCTCATAGCTTTGCATGAGTGTGTTTCTTTTCTCTTCATCTTTCTACCATTTATAGTCTCTTTAAGTACCATCGTTGGTACAATTCTTTCCTTTATTACCTTTTTAGGTATTCTTATATTACCATTGTTGCTATTTTCCTCTTTCTGTCTATCTGTATCCCTTCTTAATTGCTAAAATAAAAAGTCTTCATTACTCTATCTCTTCTCTATCCATGTGTGTGTGTGTGTGTGTGTGTGTGTGTGTGTGTGTGTGTGTGTGTGTGTGTGTGTGTGTGTGTGTGTGTGTGTGTGTGTGTTTCAGCCCTTTTTTTTTTGTTATGGCTGAAAAACAACTCTCCCCTGTCAAAACTTCAAAAGGTACCACTGGTTTCGAAAGGTGCCAGAAGTGCCAGGGTGAGATGCCCAACTCTGCTGGACATACCTTATATATATACTGTCTGGGGAAACTGCATCTTCAGAAAGATTGTTCACTTTGTCATGGGTTCTCCTCCTGTACCTTTACTAAGAGGTAGAATACACTTATATTGAAGGGACTCATCAAATTTGATTTGAAGAGGCCATTTCTGGGTCTAGGACTGAAGCTAGCACATCTTCATCCTCCTCTTTTTCTTTCTCCAAGAAAAGATCTTAGTTCATCAGAACCATCCAAGAAGGTCTCTAAACTGACCTCGGTACTGAAGAGCTCTTCAGCAAGGGAGGGTTTATCTGGCTCAACACCCAAAACTGTATTGACCCCGACAGTGACTTCTTCAATACCTACATTAACCTCATTGCCAAAACAGTCACAGCTGCCTCTGCTCCCTAGGACATGATACTCACCAACCTTTGATCCTTTTAAAGACAAGTCACCAAGTCCCTTTCTCAAAGTGAGACCCCCTAAGTCTTCTTCGACTGCCTTGATCTGATCTACTAAGAGTCTCTCAGAAACCAACATTTTGAGACTGGAGCATCAGCTTCTGATGGTGAGGGGATTGTCCTCCGTTCCTAGCCACACTGGCATCTGAATCAGCCAATCTATGACAGCCCCAATCCCTACTCCTTCTCCAATTCCTGTTGAGTCTTTGGAGCCCCCAGTTCTGACACTTCCACCATTGACTGTCTCAGTTCTGGTAGCATCCTCTTCTCTGGTTCTGAGATTTGCCTTGAGCTCTTCTGAGTTTTCGGTACAGTAGGGCTCCTGGGGTCAAGGCTGTCTGGTGGGGTCCGAGGTGCATGGATTGGTTTCCTTAGTTTCAGAGCCATCCATGTCCCTTGGTGCTTCGGCCTTTGTAGCATCAACCCAGGATTCTGTTTTGGGGGCCAACTCCTTGGTTGTAGGGTGTGACACCGGTTCCGAAGGAGTCTATTTCGGTTCCAGGCTCCCATCCCTCTATAGGGAGCCAGCCTTCTGAATCACAGAGAAGGCCTTGTCCATTGCCATCCCTGTTGGGACAACTGTCTACATCTCCTCGACCTGAGCTACCATCCATCTCATTCCCAGGACACTGGGCACAAAAGTCCCTGGTTACACCCACTTTGGTGATTTCCTCTTCGGACACTTCCCAGGTCAACCCTTCGATGATGTTTCCTTCAGGAACATCCTAGAAATCCTGAAACAGAGGGGTGGCTGGTCCTCCATCCAACCTTCTTTGGAGGAGTCAGTGTACCTGGAGGCTTTTCATACCCAGCCCTCACTTCTTGGATCTCACCACCTGCTGACAATCTCATTAAATTGATCACTCAGTGGGCATGGAAGATGCCTGATGCCATTGAACCGATCCCCAAAAGGCCTGATCATATCTTATCAGCCCCTAAGGATGAGCCTTACTGGTCCAAAGGAATACCTGTTGACACCATGGTGATAGCAGCAGCCATGAAAAGGGAATTTGCAGAGGAAAGTCTGACTATCCATCCTCCTAACAAGGAGTCTAAGACTTTGGATACATTTGGGAAGTGCATTTATGCTTCAGTGACCTTCCCTATCAAGTCCTTGAATTATATGGTGCACCTAACAAGACTACAGAGAGATTTAATCAAGGAGATCTCAGATACCCTTGAAGGAGCAGTGGCTGAAGGGGTATGGGACAAAGTTAACTCTCAGCTAACAACCCATGATGCAATTTCTAACTTGTCCTTGAGGCTGATTGCTCATGCAGTTGAATGGACTTCCAGAGCAGCGGGTTCAATCATAGCCATTAGAAGACATTCCTGGATGCGGTTGTGTGACTTTATGAAGCCATTCAAAGCATCATTCATCAATGCTGTGTTTGAAGATCTACCCTTTTTGGTCCCAAGGGTAAAGACACTTTAGCCAGATGTGAAAAGGATGGTAAGACCCTTTCTGCCATAGGCGTACATTTCTCCACTCCTCAGAGGCCCTACTCCAGGAACCAGAGAAGTGGGAGACTATGGTTTAAAAAAATCCAAAGGGCCTTTCCAGGATTCACATGGCAAAGACTTTCCCGGGGCAGAGGGGGAAGTAATGGAAGATGCCGCCTCAGAGGCAGAAATAGACTGCAAAACCAGGGGTCCAGAGAATCTTTCTCTAGTACGTCCTACTAGCACCCCTGAATGTGTGCCCGATTGCCCTCCTCTGGAGGCAGTCAGGGGATGAGTCTCTCTGTGGCAATCTGCCAGGCAAACATTAACTACGGACAAATGGGTGCAGGGAACAATATCCAAAGGGTATAGAATACTATTATCAGGTTTCCCCATTACCCCAGAAGAAACTCCCAGACGTACCACCCAGTCACAGGGAAGAACCAGCTTTAGAGTGTCAGACTGCTAGACAAAAAAGTAATCCAAAAAGTCCCACCAGACCAAACAGGATCCGGGTTTTATTCAAGGTTTTTTTAGTGCCCAAAAAAACAGGGGACTGGAGACCCATCTTTGATCTCAGCCAGTTTAACAAAGCCATTCAGCAAACCAAATTCCGGATGGTCTCGGTACAGTCGATACTTCCATTCTTGGAAAAAGGCAATCGGATGTGCTCTGTAGACCTTCAGGACACTTATTACCATATACAAATGGATAAAAGCTCCAGTAGGTAGCTGCCCTTCCGGCTGGGGAGCCAGTCATTTCCAGTTCAGAGCACTGCCCTTTGGACTCACCACAGCTCCCAGGGTGTTTACCAAATGTATGGCAATAGTGGCAGCTCATCGCAGACTGCTAGGATTTCAAGTATTTCCTTACCTTGATGACTGGCTCCTTACTGCTACCACCAGGTGTCAGTTAGAATGGGCAAGAGACTACACTCTACACCTCTGTACATCTCTAGGCATAACCATACATTTTGCGAAATCAAGCTTGCAACCCACTCAGCAATTTGAATTTATCAGAGCCCATTTGAATACTGTTTCAGGAATTGCCTCACTCCCTCCAGAAACACTTCAACTCATCAGATCACAAGTCAGATAAATTCTACAAAACAAAAGGGTTCCAGCAAGACTAGTCCTACAAACATTAGGCTCCATGGCAGCATCAGTCATTCTTGCTCCCCTAGCAAGGTATCACATGCGAATTTTGCAAAGACTACTTGCTTCCTGGTGGTCCTACTAATGTCTCACCTAATCTTGATTACCAGTTGCTGCAAACAGGATCTCACAGTGTGGCTCCACTCTGATCAGATTCTCTTGGGTCGGCCATTCATTCTTCCCCAGCCCCAAGCCATAGTGATCATGGATGCTTCCCAGATTGGGTGTGGCCATTATCTGGGAAGAACAGTCCAAGACACATGGTCCTAATTAGAAGTCAACTTGTACATCAGTGTTCCAGAGATGAGGGCAGTGCTGTTAGTGTTGCAAGCATTCCAAGATGTCCTTCCTCTAGGGACAGTAGCTATTCAGATTGACAACATGTTGGTAGTCTGGTACATCAACAAACAAGGGGGAACCAAATCTCACCCATTGTGTCGAGAAGCCCTCAGAGTTTGGCAATGGGCAATTTCTTCCAACCGCTTTCTCACAGCAACGCACATCCCAGAGAGCTCCAATGTGATAGTGGACAAATTGAGCAGAACCATTCGCATGCCTCATGAGTGGTCTCTCAATCCTGTGGTGGTGAAGGAGATTTTTTGTCACTGGGGCCAACCTTGCTGTGATCTTTTTGCATCCCCCCTAAACAATAAGTGCAGTAGTTACTTTGCCTTAATCCCCCTCCAAGGGAGTCACCCAGAGACGCTCTTCTCCACAATTGGCCCCCGGTCTTCTTTATGCCTTTTCCCTGACTCCCTTGACATTCCAGTTTCTAAAAAAAAAACAAAAGTTTGGAGAACTCAATAATCCTCATTGCCCCCTTCTGGCCTTGACAAGTTTGGTTTCCCTTCCTTGGCCTCATCTTCTTCGGAAACCATAGATTCTAGACCAAGCTTCAGATCTGCTGCTACATCCAGAGGGCATGGTTCATCTGAATCTCCAACATCTCAAGCTCACTGTGTGGCTTCTCCAAGTGCCATGATTGCTAGGCATCCTTCCCTTTCTTCTCCTGTCTGACAAATTATTGTCACTCATCACAAACCTTCTACTAGGAAGCTGTATCAAAGTAAATGGGAAAACTTTGTTAACTGGGCTCTTAACAATGGACTAGACCCTTATACCAGTCCTATTCATAAGGTATTGTATTTTCTAGCTATCCTTTACCAATCTGGTTCCTCTGCTTCAACAATTAAAGTTCACTTAGCGGCACTTTCCAACTTTTATATGGGTCTTAATAGTGCATCATTAAAGTCACACAAACTTTGTAAAGCATTTTTAAAGTGTCTCCTAATGTTAAGACTTCCATTCAAGGAACCCATTCCTCCTTGGAATCTAACTTTAATTTTTCAGGCCCTTACTGTGAACCCTTTTGAACCATCAGCAACTTGTGAATTAAAATATTTGTATTGGAAAACTTTATTTTTGGTGGCTATTACATCTGCCAGAAAAGTATCTGAACTAAAAGCCTTATCCTGCAAACCTTCCTATTTAATGTTTCACAAGGACAGGGTTTCTCTTAGGACAAATCCAATCTTTTTACCTAAGATTGTTTTGCAATCTAACATTAACCAGACTCTTCAGCTGCCAGTCTTCTTCCCTAATTTTTCTAATAAAGGGGGAGTATGCCCTTCACTTACTAGACGTCCACAGACAATTACAATTCTATCTTCACAGAACAAAGGATTTTAGAAAATCTGACCAATTATTTGTGGCATTCTCCTCTCTCTCATTAGGTAATCCAGTTTTAAAGGTTACCTTGGCCAAATGGCTTAGAGACTGCATAACCTTCATCTGTCATTCCAGAGGACTCCAACTTTTACATCCAGTTAAAGCCCATTCAATGAGAGTGATGGCAACATCTGCAGTTTTTCATGCCATAGGTAGGTTCATAGGTAGGTACTAGGCTATTGGCCCTAGGACCTATACAAGCCTAGCCAAAAAGGTACCCTGGCTTTTGCCACCCAAGAAAATTATTTTCCTGTGCCCTGTCAAGCAGAACCATAGAAGTGATCCCCAGGGTGAATTTCCTATTATAGGTTCATAGGTAGGTACTAGGCTATTGATCCTAGGGCCTTACAAGCCTAGCCAAAAAGGTACACTGCCAGAGCATCTTTGGATGGTACCTGCGCAACAGCCACTTGGTCTTCTCTTATGTTTAGCACTCATTACAAATTGGATCAGATCTTGAGGAGAAGGGCATCATTCAGCTCGATGACCTCCCAAGACTAAATTAGCTGGGGACTCTGTCCCACTGTCAAGGACTGAGTGAAGATTGACAATATCGGATAAAGAAGTTATGTCTCACCATAACGTTCCATCTGTGTTGTCGACGTTCACTAATCCTTGACATCCTCACCCTCCTTCCCACAACCTGAGACTCTTAGTGGACTGAATTTTCCATAGCTAGCTTCATATGAAGAACACATATCTGGTCTCTGACTATTATGTCTATTATTTTGACTATAATTTCCACTTGTCCGTCTACCACTATGTTGCGCAAACTTTATCTGAAGTAATTTTGAGAGGAGAAATATGGGTAGTGTTTGGCTCAAAAGTTTGGAAGGTGTGAGCTGGAGTAAATGGTCAAGTCGGTTCCAAGGCTTGGAATGAGCCCACTGTTAAGGATTAGTGAAGATTGACAACACAAACGGAACATTATGGTAAGACATAACTTTATTTATGTACTTACCATAACTTGGCATCTTTGGTATCCTATGTCATCATTCATCACATTTCCCACCTGCCATCCCCCTGCCTTGCTTCGATCTTGGAGGATGTTGGAGTGGTTTCCTTCCATTTTGGTAGGAGTAGCCTTTAGGAATAGTTTGCAATCTCGATCTGGGGTTTAGAGGGCAGCAGGGTATCATGGGAGAGGGAGGAGCTAGAGCCTTGGATCTGTCTGTTGAAAGTTGCCAGTTTGGATCCAACGTCAGATCCTAGAGCCTATGGTAATGAATGATGACATAGGATAACACATATGACAAGTTATGGTAAGTACATGCTATGTGCCCATTCAATTAACAAATCTTGCTTTGGAATACCAGTCCAGTTGCTTATTTGTATTCTCATCAAATTATTGTAGTCTGTTCCTTCCAGTTTGTGTGCTACAGCAGAAAATCTCTGATGTGTTGTTGTCCTATCTTACCTTCATTCTTACTAGGTTAGGTTGAGGATTGGATCTGACTCAGCCTTTATATTCAAGCTCAAGTTCTTCTGCCAACTCATGGCTAAACCCTATCCCAGCATGCACCATTAAATCTCCCCAGATCTCGTTTGCTGCTAAAGAAGATCGGATGCTCGTTCTGCTAGCTCTGGCTAAGTATATTGTTTATTTTACTCTTCAACTTTGGAAATAAGATATTGTTGGCTGTAATTTATCTTCATATAGTTAATTTGTTACTCGGTAGATTTGTTTCCATTTTTTGTGGCTGTTTTCTGCTATTGGCCATCATCTTCTGTTCAGGCCTTGTTGTCCCTCTCCCGGCTTCTTCTTTTAAAAGATAAATAGCCTGTTTAAGTTAGAGGGCTCTTATCCCTGTTGTTTGTCTGTTTTTTGTCTTTTTGAAGTCCCATTAAAGACAATTCATTTAAGTTAGAGAACTGCCTTTCCTTTTAGCCCGTTTAAGTTAGAGGGCTTTCTCTTTCCCTTTCCATCTCCCTGGCATAGCCTGTTTAAGTTAGAGGGCTGTGCCCTCCTTTATTTCCCTCTATTTTCCTTCATATAACTGCTGTTAGTGTTAAAAAAAATTGTTGTTCTGAAAAAAGTTCTCTGTTCTTTTACTACCTTTTTCTCTGTCAGACTGTCTAATAAGGCTTTGAAATCTTTAGATTTCAAAAAATGCGAGGGATGTGGGCAGAAAATACCCTTAAGTGACAGACACATGCTTTGCGTCTATTGCCTTGGAGCTGTCCATCTCCAGGAGTCCTGCTCTATTTGCCATACCTTTAACCACAGAGCTCTCCTGGAGAGGAAGAACAAGTTTATATTGAGGGGACTACTGAAAACCCCCTACTCAGAGGCTATACAAGAAGATCCGGGTTTATCTAAAACTAGCAAGTCTCCAACTTCAAAATCGGACAAGTCTGGGAAGAGATCTTCCTCTTCTACCTTATCTGAGCCATCAAAAAAGGTTTCCACAACTTCTACCCCAGATCCAAAGCCTGTCAGATCAGAAAAGTCTTGAACTCCGACGCCATCTGTCGGTGCCGGTAGAACTTGTAATTTGGAGCTGGTCTCCAGTCTTGGAGCCATTCTCCCCTACACTAAGTTCACTAATATTACAGCATTCTAAGTCTCCAACCCCCTCAACTCAGTCTTCGAGCAGCCTTTCCAAGGACAATGTGGATTGACTGGTACAAAGGCTGTTGAGAATACCAGCACTGACCAAGTTGTTGTTGGATCCAACCCAGAGGGCTTTGGATCCTACTGCATCCATCTCTTCTGCTCCGATTCCTCCTCTTATCCGACTCTGGACTTCTGAGTCAGAAGATCTGGAGCTGATGTTAGTGGAATCCTCAGATCCAAGACCTATGATGGGATCTTGGGATCCAACCATTGCTCTGATGTCCTCAGCTTCATTGGCGCTCGAGGAGTCTAGGAGTTGATGCTCTCCAGTCAGGTCCGGGGAGGCAAGTCGGATTGGACAGTTGTCGGATCCCACCTTGCCTCTTGGGGCATCAGCTCAGGTGAGCTCAGCTCCTACCTCAGCCTCGGGCCCATCATCCTTGATTCCAGGGGTTCCTTTGACTTCTTTGGATCTAGGGATATCCTCGGATCAGGGATGGGGGGCTTTTGAGGTGATGAGGAGAATGCTGTTACCACAGACAGCTCTGCTGTCATCTCCAGATGTTCTACTCCCAAAAGCATCAGTGTCTGCCTCTATACCCTTTCATCCACAGGGACACTAAGATCCTAGGCCTCAGGATGCCCCACAGAGCACCCCCCACTCTTCTGAAGCCTCTCCAGAGTACTCCTCTGAAGAGGTCCCTCAAAAGAGATTATGCCAGAGGAAGCATTTAGACTCCCCAGAGGAGCCCATCATTTCTGATATGGACCTCAGTGAAGCTGAAGGGTCCCCACAGTTGCTTCCTTTTGATGTCTCCTTTGGAGACATCCTAGAAATGCTGAAACTGAGAGGTGGCTTGAAGTCCACCAACCCTTCAACAGAGTAGTCCGTATACCTGAAGGCCTTCTGATCTCACCATTCCTCCACTTGGGTGTCTACACCTTTCGATAAACTTATGGACCTAGTTTCTCAGAAGGTGTGGGAGTCTCCAGATTCAGTGGAATGTGTTCCTAGGAGGCCAAACAAATTTATCACATCCCCATCAGATAAGACCTTTCTAACCAAGGGAGTCCCAGTAGATGCTATGGTGTTGGCAGCAGCCACCAAGAAAGAACGCTCAGAGACATCTTCTTCTGTTCATCTACCAAAGGAGTCACGGATAATGGACAGATATGGAAAGCACATTTTTTCTTCAGCAACTTTTTCCCTCAGATCGCTGAATTACCTTACTCATTTTACTAGGTTTCAGAAAGACCTCCTGAAAGAGCTAGGAGATACTCTCCAAGGTTCAGTGGCTGAAGGGGTTTCAGATAAAGTATTCTCTCAGCTCTCTACCTTAAACTCAGTTGTCAATGCCTCAATGAGACTGATTTGGATGGAGCAAGTAAAGCAACGGGTTCAGGAATTTCCCTAAGGAGACATTCTTGGATGCGCTTGTGTGACTTTGCGGAGCCCTTTAAATCTTCCTTTGTGAATACCCCATTTGATGGTTCATCCCTGTTCAGGCTCAAAGTCAAGGACACACTAACCAGGTATGAGCAAGAAGGAAAGAGACTGTCTGCCATAGGAGTCCATTTTTCCATGCCTACCAGACCTTATGCCAGAGGTCAGGAAGAAAGTGGCAAAATATGGTTCTGAAAATCTGAGAGAGCTTTCCAGGACACACAGGGTGAATATTCCCCAGGGGCAGAGGGGGAAGTAGTAATGGAAGACGCTGACCACATGGCAGAGGAGATCTACAGAATCAGAGTGACAGAGATTTTCTTTGGTAAGCCCTTTTAGCGCTACTGAATGGAGGCCCATCTGTCCATCTCTGGAGGCAGTCGGGGGATGCTTATCTTTGTACCCAGAAGCCTGGCAACAAATAACAAAAAGACAATGGGTACAAAGCAGCATATCTAGAGGTTACACCATACCCTTTTTCTTCCCTGTTCCAAACATAAAAAAAGGTTCCAGATGTTCCACCCAGTCAAAGGGAATAGGCAACTTTAGAAATTCAAAAGTTGCTGGACAAAAGAGTCATCCAAACAGTCCCCACAGACCAAATAGGATCCAGAACTTACTCAGGATTCTTTTTAGAAAACGGGACTGGAGACCAATTCTGCATCTCAGCAATTTAAACAAATCAGTAAGAAAGTCCAAGTTCCAGATGGTAACACTGCAATCAGTACTCCCTTTTCTAGGACAAGATGATTGGATGTGCTCTGTAGATCTCCAGGATGCGTACTACCACATAAAAATGGATAGGTGATCCAGGAGACACCTGCGCTTTCGGCTGGGAGCCAGTCACTACCAATTTCGAGCTCTGCCCTTTGGCCTCACTACAGCCCCCAGACTGTTCACCAAATGTATGGCAGTAGTCGTGGCACACTTGAGACACCTAGGATTCTGGGTGTTTCCATACTTAGATGAATGGCTCCTAACCGCCACAACCAAGCATCTACTAATAAAAACAAGAGACACCACCTTGCAGTTCTGCTCTCATGTATTAATTACAATAAACTATGAAAAATCTGCCTTGTTGCCTTCACAGCATGTGGTATTTATAGGAGCAGAATTGGATTCAACAAACATGATGGCCAGACTCCCTCCAGAAAGAGTTCAAGTTCTAAGACGTCAGATTTCAAATCTTCTAACAAAAAAAAAAAAAAAGCTCAAGCAAGGATAGTCCTAAAAGTCCTGGGAATCATGGCAGCAGCAATAATTCTGATTCCCCCTAGCAGGAACTGCCGATGTCCCAATAATAACAGAAACTTGCAAGGACCTTTGTTGGTGGATTTACTCCACTCAAGTGACTTTAGGTCGACCTTTTGTACTTCCCCAACCACTGGCCACAGTGACCATGGATGCCTGTCAGATGGGGGGGCATTATCTGGGAATGACAGTCCAAGGCAGCTGGCAAGATCACAAGGCCCACTTGCACATCAATGTCCTAGAGATGTTAGTGGTGCTTCTAGTGTTGCAAGCATTCCAGGACTGTCTTCTGCTGGGAACTTCCACAATACAGGCAGACAGCATCTTAGTTGTATGGTACATAAACAAACAAGGAGGGACCAGATCTTACCCCCTTTGTCGAGAGGCCCTGAGAGTATGGCACTGGGCAACCTCCTCCCAACGCTTTCTGATAGCAATGCACATCCTGGGGAAATCCAGTGTGCTAGCAGACAGGCTCAGCAGAACGATTCTGATGCCTCAAAGATTTTCCGCAAATGGGGCCAGCCTTGCTGCAACCTTTTTGCGACATACATGAATGCCAAATGCAGCAGCTACTTTGCCCTTATTCCCCCCTCTGGGGGAGTCACCAAGGGATGCACTTGTTCGTGATTGGCCCTCGGGTCTCCTCTATACCCTCCCCCTTTCCACTAATACACAAAGTACTTCTGAAAGCCAATTTCTTGGGAAGGGACTTGATACTTATCGCCCCATACTGGCCTCGTCAAATTTGATTGTCCTTTCTGTGCCCTCATCTTCGGGAGCAGCCTTGGTTGCTGGACCCAGTTCCAGATCTTTTGACTTGTGTGTCAGGAATGCTCCACCCTTCTCTTCAGACCTTCAAATTGACAGCTTGGCTGCTCCAATTCTCCCTCAGTTAAACACATCCTAATTTCCTCTCAAAAAGGTTCAACAAGAAAGATATATAGAAGCAAATGGAAAAGATTATCCTTATGGGCTTCTCATAATCACAATGACCCTTTTTCTACCCCAGTGAATTCCATTCTAGAATTTCTAGCAAAGCTATTCAGTGAAGGGGCAGCTGCAGCTACCATTAGAGTTCAGCTAGTAGCAATATCCAATTTCCATTTAGGTGAATCTGGCCTCAATATTATGTCTCATAGACTGGAAAACCTTTATTAAAGGTACTTTGTTATTAAGACCACCTATCAGAGGCCCTCCAGCACCATGGGACTTAAATTTCATACTGTCTCATTTAATTTTTTCCCCCGGTTGAGCCAGCATCATCTTGCAAACTCAAGTTTTTGACATGGAAAACTGTTCTCTTGATAGCAGTTACCTCTGCTAGAAGAGTGTCAGAGCTGCAAGTCTTGTCTACAAAGCTCCCATACTTGCTTTTCCATATGGACAGGGTGTCCTTACCAACAAATCCTTCTTTTTTGCCCAAAGTATGTTCAGACTCTAATTTGAACCAAACTATAGAGCTGCCAGTCTTCTACCCAAATTATGAAAATAAGGCAGAATACTTGTTACATCAACTGGATGTGCATAGACAGTTACATTTTTATTTACACAGAACTAAGGAATTCAGAAAATCTGACCAGCTTTTTATCGCCTTTTTAGACTCCAAGAAAGGTACCCCAGTCTCTAAGGTAACACTTTCAAAATGGCTTTCAGATTGCATAACTTTTATCTATTAAGTCTCAAAATAGGGATCTCCCCAAAAGAGTTAAAGCCCACTCTACAAGAGTCATAGCAACCTATTCTGCCTTTGTGGCTAAACTACCAATTGATACCATTTGTGCTGCATCTACATGGACAAGACCACATACCTTTATCACTCATTACAAAGTTGATTGGGCTTCCAGGAACAGGGCCTCTTTTGGTTCCACGATTCTGAAGAATATTCTCCCTTGAGCTACCCAAGAAAGATGGTGCTAGGGATGCTGTCCCAATCTAGTAAGAATGAAGGCAATATAGGACAACAACACATAAAGAAGTTATGTACTCACGATAGCATTCCATGTGTGTTGTCCATTTTTGCTTTCATTCTTACATCCCACCCTCCATTCCTCCAACCATTTTTACTTCTGGAAGACCAAGTCTGTATAATTGGATTACCTTAATCTCTGACCTTCTTCATCTGACTCTGAGTTGTTTTTTACTGTGATACTTTCATACTACTATTATAAGTGCAAACAAGATCTGGGGAGGTTTTCGGGTACATGCTGGCATAGGGTTTAGCCACAAGCTGGCAGAAGACCTCAAGTTTGAATATGAAGGCTGAGTCGGATCTGAGGATTAGATCCGAACCCAACCTAAACTAGTAAGAATGAAGGTGAAGATGTACAACACACACGGAATGTTATGGTGAGTACATAACTTCTTTTTTTCCCCTGCATGCTGTCCTATAATTCTACAATTTTTTTGAAAATCTCTTATTGAGTAATCTTTTACTCAGCCTGCCTTTTCTTCATTTTGACCTCTGATTTTTACAGTTTTATCAGTTCATCTGAATATCTGATTAAAGCTTCTTCCATTTTCCAGACTTTTATTTGACTTGATATACTCCTTCAGTGTTTTATTTATTTTGTTCAACTCTGAGCACATTTGACTTATTTTTTCCCTAAAATAGTGGAATCCATGTCTTTCTCCAAAGCTGGAGCTTGAACTTCTTTTTGCTGAACAGTTGCAGGATTCTTCTCAGTTAGTGTTTCCTCTTGACCTTTTCTAGTTGTGTTTGTTTGTTTGTTTGTTTGTTTGTTTGTTTTTCAGGCTGTCATAATTTCTTCTTTACTGGCATCCAGGCAGTGTATTACTAGCCAGTAACTGAATTAATTAAAAGTGACAGTGTTTCTGGCCCTTACTTTGCAATTTCATTTTTGTGCACTGGGAGAGATGAAGTTAATCTGTTGATTAGTTTGCAGCCATCTTGGAAGAGACTAGTTAATGGAGCTTTTATACTTGGGCCAGTACTATTTCAGATGCTGCTTATGGAGTTACAGGTAGAATACATTTATTACAGACAGGGTATACAAACTGGTATATCTGAGGAGAAATAAACTGTGATAAGAGAATGAAGTGGAAATATGTGACTTGTTAGAGGAGGAGAAGATGGGGAAAATGACTCCTAGGTGTAATTATGCACAAAAAAAATCCAATCATACTATGCAGTCTGACAGTATTCTCTTAATAGTCCGGTATGATGCTGAGGCCCGGTATACTGGGAGGGGAGTTGTGTCCAAAGAAACTCATTTTCTCTTACTGTCAAATCCATATCTTGAACAACAGACACCACAGTAAAAACCAGGAACCAGCACAAATACAATGCACTGGAAACCAAAACCAGAGATGTCTTCCCAAACTCGACCAAAAAGTTTATTGAGCGCTTTCTTCAGCCTAAATCAGCTGACTTCTTCAGCTTCATTCTGAAGAAATCAGCTGATTTAGGCTGACAAACGCACTTGGTTGAGTTTGGGAAGACGTCTCTGGTTTTGGTTTCTAGTGCATATCTTGAACAACCTTATCTGGAATAGGGCACATAGTTTTGGGAACTGAGCTGAAAAAGGAGCATAAGGATTTTGTGGGTTGGAAATCCAATGTAAAGTACATTGACAGGTTGAGGCTGGAAGGGTTGTATGATAAGGAAGATTTGGACAAGTTAGGGATAGAGGGAGGAGGTGATTTGAATTCATAGGGTTTAATGATGGAGATAGTCAAATCATGAAGGCAGAGAGAGAGAAGTACAATGGGCTGTTAAGTTGTGGAGAGTTAGATCTGGTAAGTTCTGCTTACAGGTTTATAGCTAAATGCTAAATACTAGGCTAGCTGCCATTGCAGGCCATTTTTACCCTAGCCAGCTTTCCATTTTGTGCTCAAATCCACCTATCCCATTTGGTTAGAGACTGGCTTTACTAGTAAAACCAGAATCAACAGTGAAACTTTAAAAACACAAAATGATCAATGGTACCGTAAGGCGTCTTTCCAGGATAAGATAGTTTACTAATCACTTTCGTCCCAGGTTATAGCGGCACTTCTTCAGAATAAAATTCCATTGTAAAAGCCTCTCTTAAATACTCAAATACATTAAACAATTAAATAACCTATTATAAACAAACCAATCATACTGAAGTTAAAAATTAAAATGAAATACCGAATTCCAACACGTCAACCCTTAGAGGCGACTGGGCTCAAGGGGATAATCATATTATGACTAATAATAGCAAAAATCTTTGTGAACAGTATGAGGCCCCTTTAAACTTTGCTCCACTTCGATGGTCCAAGGGTTTGAAGAATGGGGGGCAATTTTGTCCCCCAGGGCAAGTGAGCCAACACCAATGGAATGTGCAATCTCCCAGGCAAGAGAACCAATGACCAAGGATGAGAACTCAACAATATTGGAGGAATACCAAGTGTTGATTTCCCCTATTATTATTGATGTGGATACCTTTGGGGTTACCCCCACTTTTGATTGTTTGTAATGACTTGGGTGACTTTAATGTATACAATTATAGCAATTTTAATATTACCAAAGCCCATGCAGAACTTTTCAGCACCTACTAGAACTTTTAATATAAGCAATACCGTGAGTGAATTAAATTTTTTTGTTAGGAAATTAAAATTTAAACTAATGGTGGAAGAACCTGGAAATAGAATTTATTCTAATTACTTGAAGTTACAATTTTGAACAGTTGTGTGAATTTTATTTTAGATAAAAGGTGACAAATTATCCTGACCACAAAAGGTGGAATTTAACTTTATTTGAGAAGAATTTGATTGATCAGATTCAGCCAAATAAGAATTATGAAACTGGATAAGTGGGGTAGGGGTTGTTATAAACAAAGTGAATTACATTCAAAGAATGTATACTGTATTATTTGATGATGCTTATGAAGACATTTCCCTTAATGAGGTACATACTGCATATCAATAAGATTGATACTTTTTTGTATGACATGCTAATGCAAGGTGAATTAAGTCCTAATGAATATAAATTTTTACATATTACACAACCCTTTATCCCCACTATCTTCAGTTTACTAAAAATCCACAAAGATCTTCAGAATCCACCTCTTAGACATATTGTGGATGCTGGCATTTCTAAAACAATAGCAAAATTTGTTGACCATGATTTCAATGTATTTTACAAGAAATTCCTTATTTATGCAAAGATTCTTGGGGTTTCTTGTCAAAAATGTAATAAAATAATACCCAAGGATAAAATGTAATGTTATGTTGCCTGTCTCGCCTTCATTCTTTGCTGGTTGGGTTCGGAACTGAGAATTGGTTCCAACTCAGCCTATACTAAAGCTTCAGAGCTTGTAAACTAGATCGGGTGCTTCCTACTAGGCTCCAGGCTAAGTGGAATAATTATTATTCTTTTATGATGTTTTTGCTATAAATATTTATTGTATTTGTTGGATTATGTGTTTTTAGTGTAGTAGACAAGCCTTTCTAGATCCGTTGCGATAGTTTGTACTGTTTGTTGCTGGCCTTTGTCTTTCACTAGGCCGTATATGTTCCCCCAATCCCGATCCCAAAATCAGTTGAGTTGGAGAGTTTTTGGGTCTTTGTTTTTCAAAGCTATCTTGTTTATCCCTTTTGTCTATATCATTAGGTAGTCCGTTTGAGTTAGAGGGCTCTCTTTCAGCCTGTTTAACTTAGAGGGCTTCCCTACCTTCCCTTTCCATTTTTTTCCAGTGAGGGGTTGTCATTTAAGTTAGAGATTTCTCCTCTGGCTAAGAGGAGATTGTCGTTTAAGTTAGAGACTTCTCCTTTGGCTTCCCTTTGGCTTTCTTGTAGTTGTTGATATATAAAAAAAAGTTGTTCTTCTGATTGTTTTAGTAATTTGACTTGTATTGTTGCTAGTCATGTCTAACAATGCTAATGAAGCAAAGCCTTTGGGCTTCAAAAAATGTGATCAATTAGCCAGAAAATGTCCTTGACAGATGGACACATGGGTTATGTGTAGTGTTTAGATGCTGTCCATCTGCAAGAGTCATGCTGTTTTTGCCATGCATTCAGCTCCAGAGTATTATTGGAGAGGAAAAACAAGTTAGTTGTTAGGGGATTATTGAAAGTTCCTTTTTCCGAGGCACTACAAGGGAAACATAGTTCCTCTAAATCCTCTCACCAGTCTCAATCCCCTAGATCAGGCAAGTCTTCTAAGAGATGTTCTTCCACGACTCCAGAATCAGAACCATTGAAGAAGCAGGCAAAGAATTCAACCACGGTCCTGAAGACTTCCAGGCCGAAAAAGCTACCTCTTTGGCTCCACTGTTTTTTTTAGCCGACAGAATATCACATTCGGAGCCAGTCCCAGTTCTGGAACTGGTCTCCTCAGTGTTGCTTTCACCTATCCTGCAATCAATCAGATCCTCAACCTCATCCTCTCGGTCCTCCAGGAGTCTCTTGGATGACGATGTGGAGCAGGTGGTCAAGAGGCTGTTACAGGCGCTGGCACTGGCCAAGATTCTGTCAAGCTCAGCCCAGAAGAATTCAGGTCTGACAACCATCACTTCCTCTTCGTTGATTCCTCCTCTGATGACCCATGTTGTGGCTTTGGAGCCAGAGTGCCTGAATTTGATTGTAGTAGAACCATCAGGGCTGAGACCTGCTCCAGGATCTTCGGTCCCAGCTTCCACTCTGACCTCCTCGGTGCCATCATCTACTGAGGGGTCTGGAGCTCGATGCTCCCCCATCGGGTCTGAGGAGGAGAGTCAGGTTGGACAGTTGTCTGATCCGAATCTACCTCTCGGGGCTTTGGCACAGGTGAGCTCAGTGCCTACATCAGCCTTGGAGCCAACACCTTTTCTCTGGGACAGCCTCCTGGCTGTTCAGAGCTGGAAGCTCCCTCAGAGTGGGGTTGTGGTGCTTTCGAGGTCATGAGAAGAGTGCTGTCACACCAGATGGCTCCACTCTTGGATCCAAGCACTGTTCCCCCAAAACTGCCAGAGACTGCCTCTTTACCATCCACCCCCCCCAGGCATGGAAACCCAAAGTCCCAGGGCACCCCATTGGGTAAAACCATCTCTTCTGAAACCTTTCCTGAGTACCCTTTTGGAGAGGTCCCTCAGAAGAGGACATGTAAGAGGAAACCTCTAGCCTCCCCCGAGGAGTCTATCACTTCAGGCACGGACTTAGATAGTTCAGAAAGGTCCCCACGGTCACCTTCTGAGGATGTCTCCTTTGTGGACATCGTAGAAATCCTTAAACAGAGAGGTGGCTGGAAGTCCATTGACCCTTCCGATGATGAGTCTGTGTACCTGGAGGCTTTTGGGTCTCGCCCCCTCCACCTCTTGGGTGACTCTGCCTTTCGATCATCTCCTAAACATAGTCAGTCAAAAGGTGTGGGGCTCCCCAGAATTTGTGGAACCTGTTCCAAGGAGGTCAAATAAATTTATTACAGCACCCTCTGATAAGGAATTCCTCACAAAAGATGTCCCGGTAGATGCTATGGTGGTGGCGGCAGCCACCAAAAAGGAATTGTCTGAGACTTCCTCATCTGTCCATCCACTGAATAAAGAATCTCGAACAATGGACAAGTGTGGAAAGTATATGTTTTCATCAGCAGCCTTTACCCTTGGGTCGCTGAACTATTTGTCCCATTTTACTAGGTTTCATAGGGATCTCCTGAAGGAGTTAGGTGATACCTTCCAAGGTTCTACAGCTGCGGGGGTTTCAGACAAGATGACCTCTCAGCTTTCTATTTTAAATTCAGTGGTAAACTCCTCCATGTGGCTTATCTCTTATGTGGCTGATGGAGCAAGTAGGGCAGTGGGTACAGGAATCTCCCTAAGGAGGCATTCCTGGATGCGCTTATGCAAGTTTGCAGAGCCCTTCAAGTCTTCCTTTATCAATGCCCCATTCGATGGCTCATCCTTGTTCGGGCCAAAAGTGAAAGAGACTCTAACCAGGTGCGAGCAAGAGGGAAAGACTCTTTCTGCTGTGGGAGTTCCCCTCCCTACCAGGCCTTACCCCAAAGGCCAGAATGGGGGGATGTGGTTCCGTAAGTCCCAGAGAACTTTTCCAGATGCACGTGGTGATTCTTCCCCCAGGGGCAGAGGGGAAAACAACAATGGAAGACATTAACCTCACATCAGAAGGGGTCCACAAATCAGGGTGACAGGGATACATTTCTTGGTAGGCCCTTCAACCCCTCCTGAAAGGACGCATATCTGTCCACCTCTGGAGGCAGTCAGGGGTCGCTTGTCACTGTACCCAAACACCTGGCTAAATGTAACAAATGACAAATGGGTACAAACGATCATATCCAGAGGCTACTGTATACCCTTTTCCTCTTCCCATTTAGAAAAGAGGTCAGTCCCGGATGTTCCACCCAGTCAGAGTGACCAGGCAACCCCAGAAGTTCAAAGGTTGCTAGAAAAAAAGAGTCATCCAAAATGTCCCTACAGACCAAATTGGATCCGGAACTTACTCAAGGTTCTTTTTAGTTCCAAAAAAGACAGGGGACTGGAGGCCCATTTTGGATCTCAGCAGACTAAACAAGTCCGTAAAAAAATCAAAGTTCCAGATGGTGACATTGCAGTCAATACTCCCCTTTCTGGGGAAAGAGAATTGGATGTGCTCACTAGATCTCCAGGATGCATACTACCATATAAAGATGGATAGGCGATCCAGGAGTCACTTACGCTTTTGGCTGGGAGCCAGTTATTACCAGTTCTGAGCTCTGCCCTTTGGTCTCACTATAGCCCCCAGAGTGTTCACCAAATGCATGGCAGTAGTCACGGCTCACTTGAGGCGTCTAGGATTCTGGGTGTTTCTGTACTTGGAAGACTGACTCTAACCACCACCACCACCAAGCATCTACTAACCAGAGCAAGAGACACCACCATCCGTCTTTGCTCTCAACTAGGCATTACGATAAACTTTGAAAAGTCTGTCTTGCTGCCATCACAACATATTGTATTCATAAGAGCAGACTTAAACACAAGAGAAATGGGAAGCAAACTTCCTCCTGACAGGATACAACCCCTACGCCAACAAGTAAAAAACCTCTTGATAAAGAAAAAAGTACAAGTGAACATTATTCTAAAGATCTTAGGTACATGGTGGCAGCAATAACCTTGGTATCTCTCACACACTTACACATGAGAGTTCTCCAGTGATTACTTTTCACCCAATGGTCCATGCAGGAGTTACACATGTCCCACAAAGTTATCATAACGACATCCAGCAAGAAGGACCTACACTGGTGATTTCATTCTACTTAGGTGGTTTTGGGCAGACCATTCATTCCCCCACAACCAATAGCTACAGTGACCACAGACGCTTCACAGATAGGGTGGGGGGGGTTATCTGGGGAAGACTGTCCAAGAAGTCTGGCAGGAATACAAGAACCATTTGCATATCAATGTCCTAGAGATGAGAGTGGTGCTTTTGGCATTGCAGGCATTCCAAAACTCCCTTCCACTAGGAATGATTGCAATCCAGGCAGACAATATGTCAGACGTGTGGTATATAAACCAGCAAGGAGGAACCAGATCTTGCCCCCTATGTCGAGGGGCTCAAAGAGTATGGCAGTGGGCAGTCTCTTCCCAACACTTTCTAATAGCAATGCATATCCCGGGGAAATCCAGCTTGATAGCAGACAAACTCAGCAGACCTATTCTAATGCCTCATGAGTATTCCCTGAAACATGAAATTGTGAAACGGATTTTTCACAAGTGGGGCCAGCCTTGCTGTGACCTTTTTGCCACATCCATGAATGCCAAATGCAACAGCTACTTTGCCCTGATTCCCCCCTTTGGGGGAGTCACCAAGGGATGTACTTGTACACGATTGGCCCCTGGATATTCTTTATGCTTTCCCTCCATTTCCTTTGATTCCCAAAGTCCTTCAGAAAGCCAACATGTTGAGAAGCAGGTTAATACTCATCGCCCCATACGGGCCTCATCAAATTTGGTTCCCCCTTCTTATGGCCCCACCTACAAGAGGAGGTGTGGATTCTGGACCCAGTTCCAGACCTCCTGACTCATCCGTCTGGGATGCTCCATACCTCGGTCCAAACACTCAAACTGACAGCTTGGCTGCTCCACTTCCACTCCTAGCCAGGCTTCCAAATATATCTCCCACTGTGAAACATATTCTGATCTCATCCCATAAGATAACTAGAAAGCCTTATGCTAGCAAATGGAAAAGGTTTTCCTGTTGGGCTCTCAGCAATCACATTGATCCTTCCACGGCCTCTGTAACATCTATTTTAGACTTCTTAGAAAAACTTTTCAATGAAGGTGCAGTAGCGGCTACCATATGAGTTAAATTGGCTGCTATATCAAACTACCATATTGAAGAAATTGGATTCAAAATTATGTCCCATAGACTGTGCAAGGCCTTTTTGAGTGGTACCTTTTTTGCTAAGGCCCCCAGTAAAATAACCACCAGCTGCTTGGGACCTCAATTTGGTATTGTCCACTCTAATCCTTCCACCATATGAACCAGCTTTGTCTTGTCATCTGAAGTTCCTAACATGGAAAACAGTCTTTTTGGTGGCCATTACATCAGCTAGGCAGGTATCAGAACTCCAAGCATTGTCTGTATGTCCCCCCTACTTGGTTTTCCATAAAGACAGAGTTTCCCTTAGAACTAATCCATCATTCCTCCCTAAAGTTTGTTCTGAGACTAACTTGAATCAATCTATTGACCTGCCTGTTTTCTTCCCAAACTATGGCAACAAGGTAAAATATAAATTACACCAATTAGATGTACACAGAACAAAAGTATTCAGGAAATCTGATCAACTGTTTGTATGCTTTTCAGATAAATAGAAGGGCGCCCCAATATCAAAAGTCACTTTGTCAAAATGGCTTACTGATGCTATTACCTATTCATATACTTCTCAAAATAGACAGCTGCCTGGAAAAATAAAAGGTTATTCAACGAGAGCTATTGCAACCTCGTCTGCTTTTCAGGCTAGGCTACCCATGGATTCAAGCTGCAGCGACATGGGTAAAACCTCATACCTTTATCACTCATTACAAAGTAGATTTGGCCTCCCGGAACAGGGCTTCCTTTGGATCCACTGTTCTGAAGAGTTTGTTCCCTTGTGCCACCTAAGAAAGAAGGGGCTACCAGCAAAGAATGAAGGTGAGATAGGACAACATAATATTAAGAAGTTATGTACTCACCATAATGTTCCATGTTTGTTGTCTATCTTGCCTTCATTCTTGTGTCCCATCCTCCTTCCCCCAATCTTCACTCCTGGGGGATCAAGAGGTCTTTATTGGCATTGGAACTCAAGTTCTCTGATTCCCTTCTCTTGTCTGAGGTGGCACATGTTTATGTATCTACTCATATATACGTATATAACTGTTACTCTGTTTAGTAATTGCAAACCTTCCACCATATGAACCAGCCTTGTCTTGTCATCTGAAGTTCCTAACATGGAAAACAGTCTTTTTGGTGGCCATTACGTCAGCTAGGCGGGTATCAGAACTCCAGGCATTGTCTATATGTCCCCCCTACTTGGTTTTCCATAAAGACAGTTTCCCTTAGAACTAATCCATCATTCCTCTCTAAAGTTTGTTCTGAGACTAACTTGAATCAGTCTATTGACCTGCCTGTTTTCTTCCCAAACTATGGCAACAAGGTAGAATATAAATACACCAATTTGATGTACACAGGCAATTATGTTTCTACCTACACAGAACAAAAGTATTCAGGAAATCTGATCAACTGTTCGTGTGCTTTTCAGATAAAAAGAAAGGCACCCCAATATCAAAAGTCACTCTGTCAAAATGGCTTACTGATGCTATTACCTATTCATATACTTCTCAAAATAGACAATTGCCTGGAAAAATAAAAGGTTATTCAACAAGAGCCATTGCAACCTGGTCTACTTTTCAGACTAGGCTACCCATGGATTCAATTTGTGCTGCAGCAAAATTGGTAAAACCTCATACCTTTATCATTCATTACAAAGTAGATTTGGCTTCCTTTGGATCCACTGTTCTGAAGAGTTTGTTCCCTTGAGCCACCTAAGAAAGAAGGTGCTACCAGCAAAGAATGAAGGTGAAATAGGACAACATAACATTAAGAAGTTATGTACTTACCATAACATTCCATGTTTGTTGTCCATCTTGCCTTCATTCTTGTGTCCCATCCTCCTTCCCCCAACCTTCACTCCTGGAGGATCAAGAGGTTTTTATTGGCTTTGGAACTCATGTTCTCTGATTCCCTTCTCTAGTCTGAGGTTGCACATGTTTATGTATCTACTCATATATATGTATATAACTGTTACTCTGTTTAGTAATTGCAAACAAGATCTGGGTAATCTCCCTAAGCATGATGGGATAGGGTATAGCCTCGAGCCAGTGGAAGCTCTTGAGCTTTAGTATAGGCCGAGTCAGAACCGATTCTCAGTTCCAAACCCAACCAGCAAAGAATGAAGGCAAGATAGACAACAAACATGGAACGTTATGGTGAGTACATAACTTCTTATTTTTTTAACTATTGAGGCTAAGGATTTGTTTGCACATCCTGTTATTGGGGAGAAATTGACCCCCAAGCTACAGGTAGTTTATAAGAAAAGGTTTTCTTTTAAAACACTTTTTGAAAGTTTATCAGATGGCCGTGGTAGTCATTCTTCCATGATGTCCACCTGTGGTAGTTATAAATATTGTAAATACATACATATTGGTTATCTGATTCATGTTCAAAAGTGGATTACTAAACCTGGAGGGAAATTCAATTGAAGCACTAAAGGAGTGGTATATTTAGCCACTTGTCAGCTTTATCCTGCCTTCTATAGGGAAAACAGAAAGAAAATAAAGGAATGGGTGTATGAACATATTTATGACAAAAAAAGAAGCTGCAATGCCCCATATAAACATACAGAGAAAAAACATAGTCACACCTTTTGATTTTTTATTTTTTTTTGTAATTGAACAGGCATTACAACATCTCAGAGGTAGCCCATGGACCTTATTGTTAGGGAAGAGAGCACTTTGGTAGCAGCTCTTCCTGAATGCACCTGTGCCACCAGAGCTAAATTAATTGGTTTCTATTACATGTCTTTTGAAACTTAGATCACACTATAATAGTGTTTTGATTTTGGGTAGTGGATTAATTTAGCTGATAATCATATTTATTTATTTGGTAGCATTCATGGAATTCAGTATTTAATTTTAACTCATAAACTTTGATATGATTGGTTTGTTCATAACTGGTTGGTTGATTGTCTAGTTAATTTATTTGAGTATTTAAGAGAGGCTTTTATGATGTAATTTTATTCTGAAAATGTCCTGTGATAACTTGGGAAGAAAGCATTTAATAAACTGTCTTATCCTGGAAAGATGCCTTGCGCTACCATTTATCATTTTGTGTTTTTAGTGACTGGTCTTACCCATTCCATGGTCAATAATTATATATTACCCTTAATGAGATTAACTGGGACCATACCATAGATAATCTGAGGAGACCCATGCTTGGGATAAATCATTTAGGAGTTGCTTGTGTCCTTTAGTAGTACAGAGGGCAGTCCTGGGGTAAGTTTTCAGTTTCCCTTCCACAGATCCAAGTTATGCTTGAATAGGGACAGGTATGACCTTTGTTTAATGTCAATGGGGAGTCTGTTCCAAAGCAATGGTACCCTCTGTGAGCTATACGTTTCTGTCCAAACCATTCTGTTGATGTTGCAGAAGAGGTTTAGATCCCTACACCAAGTATTTCTGATGCCATTTGACTTGTTGATGTGCAGTAAAGCCATCAGTACTAGGCTGGAGGATGCCTTGTATGCCGGACACAGGTAATCTCTTAGCAGTCTGTAGGATACAGAGTATAGTGGCAGGGATTTGAGAGACTGCTGGAGTTTGGAGGAATGTTCTTTCACAGTCTTTGATAAGCAAAAGTTGAATGTTGGAGGGGGAAGTTATTTAGGGACAAGTTGCACGGTCAGCTTGACTAGATGAACCTGTGGTATTTCCCCCAATTAAATGACTATATTCCAAATTCAGAGATTATGTGTTCCTTCAGCCTTGGGTTGATTTAATGCTATAACCAGTTTATTTTTACCAGCTACCTAAACCCTTACAGTCTGAGGTAGGGGGCTTCAATGGCCCTAACTTCTTCTTTTGAGCTGTGCCCATATTCATTAAGGATATCCACACCTCCAGGCTAGTTGCTCAACATAATGCAGGCTTGTTGCTCAACATAATGCATCCAAGATTATCCAAGTGCAGCTAACTCTGGGCAAGACCGCAATCCAAATTGTAGCTTGCTACAGATCCCCCACCATGCCCCAGGATTCCCACTCCTCATTTCTTAATACACTGGAAAATATTAGGGTACAACCTAACACCCTAATAATGGGCAATTTCAACTACCCTACCATTAACTGGGAAAACTACTCATGTACCAACTCTTGTGCTCAACGTTTTCTGGAATTCATAAATTCTAATGCCACGGATCAACTTATCCACACCCCCACCAGGGGCAGCAATATTCTAGACCTGGTTATTACCAACATGGGCAACCAGTGCTCCACACCAGAGGTCAATTCCTCGTTGGTCAGATCCAACCATAAGCTAATCACCCTAGACATCCACATCCCTCCCCCACCCCCCATTAGGGAAACCACAGTAAAAATTTCTCCAAAGCCAACTTCACGCTTCTTAAGACAGAAGTGGCAAACTTCACGACACCCATGCTGATGGACAATAGAGGTATGACTGCTGAATCCTACACAAATGCACTTTATAAGCACTTACATGAGTGCATGGATTGTGCAATCCCTAACAGAACCAAGATGCTATCCTCCAAAAAGGAAGCCAATCTGGTGGCCCCCTGCTATAAACAAACTCTACAACAGAAGAAAGAAACTGTTGCAAAAAAGAGTAAAATCCCATGATTGGAGAAACTCCCTGGTCAGCTTCAGTAAGAAGCTGAGATCCCTCATAAAATCCTCCAAAGCTAGTTATGAAAACAAAATTGCCACTGACTCTAAAGACAACCACAAAGCATTCTATAGCTATGTCAAGAATCTCAATGGCAACACTCAGATCTGCTCTGAGTTACAGCACAATGGCACTAAATATACAGAACCAACAGATATTGCCAACATCCTGGCAGATAGGTTCAGTGCTAACTTTATCCCTCTGTCATCCCCTAAAGGGCCCATCTCTATACCAGAAGAATGCAAAGTTCCTGTAGTCACGGCTGCACAGGTAAAAAACACACTCTCCAAAGCCAAGAACACAGCATCCATGGGACCTGACGACATCCCAGGCTGTGTTCTACATGAACTACAGAATGAACTGGCACCCACCTAAGTACCATGTTCAATCATAGCCCCACCTCAGGCTATGTGCCCACTGAATGGCGCACAGCGACAGTTATCCCACTCCACAAAGGGGGAGCTACCACAGACCCCAGAAACTACCGCCCCATTAGCCTAACGAGCCTGGTCTGCAAGGCTATGGAGCGTATCATCATGGAACTTATAAACAATGACATTGGTAATCTCCAGTCTCTGGACCCCACCCAGTTCGGGTTTGTAAAAGGCAGATCATGTCTCCTAAACCTGATAGACTTCTTTGAAGCAGTCACCAAAGCCGTAGATGAGGGTAAGGTGGTTCACATAGCCTATATAGATCTCGCCAAGGCTTTTGACACCATCCCCCACTCTGGAATTATAGAAAACTCACTAAACTAGGTATAAATCCCTATGCCACAAGATGGGTTGCCAACTGGCTCACTGACAGAACCCACACTGTGAAAGTAGCAGACTCCAAATCCAGCTTCAGACCAGTGACAAGTGGAGTACCACAGGGTTCAGTCCTGGGTCCTCTCCTGTTTGGTATGTACTACTCTGAAGTACAGGCCAACACTGAAGGTCTTTGGTAAACAAAGTTCACAGATGACTGCAAACTGGGAGCCATAATCAAAACTCCAAAAGATGTGGACATCCTACAAAAGGGCCTTGCTGAGACAGATGCCTGGTGTCAAAGCCATGGCCTCAAGCTCAAAGCCAAAAAGTGCATTGTCATTCCTTTTGGTAAAAACTTAGTACACATGAACTACCACATAGGCAGTAGTCTACTTAACACCGAAAGTGTGATAAGAGACCTTGGGACACAGGTGGACACTAGTCTCTCCTTTGATAATCACATCGCCACAGTAGTCAGGAAACCCTTCTGTGTGGCACACCTCATCACAAAAGATTTCTCATCCAGGAAAAAAGAGGTCATTGTTTCCCTCTACTCGTCACTCATTAGACCCATTATAGAGTACAATGCCCCTTTTGGTATGTACCTCACAAGACATCTACAACAACTGGAAAGGCCACAGAAATACCTCACAAAGAGGATTACCAGCCTCAAAGAGATGCCCTATGCAGACCGTCTCAAAAAACTGCAGCTTTACTCCATTGCATATTGTCTACTCAGAGGCGATCTCTGCCTAACACACAAAGCTATGTCAAACCCAGAGCTTTTAGACATGCCCCACTTAAATAAATCCCAATCCCTACGAGCTACATGCTCTAGGGACCTAAACCTCATCACCACAATAAACAGAACATGCTGGAGGGATAGATTCCTGTCCCAGAGACTTCCCATACTCTGGAACAAACTACCTATCTATATCAAACAAAGCTCCTCATTAGCACTCTTCAAGAAAAATCTTGATGATTGGATGGGAGATAGGAAATTCACCCCGGGGATCCCTTCTCTGGCTCTGCTCGACAGAGGCACAGGAAAATAATTTTCTTGGGTGGCGAAAGCCAGGGTACCTTTGGCTAGGCTTATATAGGCCCTAGGGCCAATAGCCTAGTACCTACCTATGAACCTATGAACCTAGTAGGATCATAAACATTACTTTGCACATTGACAGGGGAGAGGACATGGTAACTGAGCATTTAACTCTGATTGGGTGATGAACTGTATATATCAAAATGACATTGCACACAGTACTCTGGGCTATTTTGAGCAGCACATTGAGGATATTGTAGATTATACAAATGCTTGAGAAGACAAAGAATGAGTAGGGGAATGGGAAATTATGATCCTTTGGAGTCAAGTGTATACTTGGGACAGAGGGGTCAGAAGTTCATAGGTTCATAGGTAAGTACTAAGCTAGCTGTCCTTGCAGGTAATTTTAAGCCTAGCCAATTTCCCTTAAAATCTGAGAATTAAACATTGTATCTTTTGTCTGTGAGGTAAACACCTTAGCCATTATGCCAACCCCAAACCCCTGTACAGTTGCATAGCTGTGCCATGTTATGCTGTTCTTGGTGTAGTGGTCTGTAATTCTGTTTCGTAGTAGAATTTATAAGTATTATGGGGGGGGTTAGCATTAAATAGTGAAGTTTAGTTACAATTTCATCAAGTGTTCAGGGCCTCATAGTGCTGTCTCTTCTAAGATGTCTCTCTCTCTCTTCTAAGATGTTGCTGTTATTACACAATTTTATGAGTTTGCTTACAGAAGCCCTTGTTCCATAATCCTAATTTTTCATCTTTTTTTTGTATGTCCAGAATAGGAATGAGTTAATTGCCCATTTAAAGGATCAGCTGCAGGAACTAAAAGCCAAAACCAACATGGAAGGGAAGTATGTAAGGAAGAACACTGAGCATCAGGTCTTTCAGACACAGAAGAAATGTCACCAGGCAGAGAAGGAGTTAGAGGAAGAAGTTCTGGTAAGTTATAATTATCTTTTCACTGCATTTACTGTAATGCTAACTGTTATGTATTATTTTGCCAAGCATCTCTGGCTTACCCTGTTTCATCTCCTTCCCTAACATATGTTACTTTATGAATCCTTTGACCTGTCTCTTATGTTAGGGCCTGTTTATTGCTTCTGGCTATACGCTAGTTTCCATCTTATGTTCTAACCAGAAACATTCTACCTCTTAAACTCTACAGTTTAATGCAATGCTCTGCTGTGCCACCTACTTATCTGTCCCCACCCTATATACCACATTTTGCCCTCATCTTATCTGATCTTTATGCCTTTATCTTGGTAGCTTAACTCCTATAACTGACCTACCTTTCTGCTAGCTCTGCCATTGCCTTATTACTCGCTTCTTTCTGAAACATAGCCCTGACCACTGTAATGTGCTATGTCTTCTGCTCTGGTTCTGACCTTATCCCACATTTGCCTTCTTTAAGAGATCAGCTATTTTTCTAGAATCTCCAGATTAATTCTGAGTCTTGAAATAAAACAAAACATGGGGCAGAATATTCCTGGGAAAAGAGGATGTTAAAGTGAGTCTTAGACCATGTTAGACCAGTTCAATCGGCTGGTGTTGGACTGTACCAGAAAGGACAGAGTTCTAGAGAGGTATGGATGTCCAAGGGAAGGCACCCTTAGCCATCAGTGATCATGCATCTGTGTGTTTTTCAGTGGGGGAAGGGTAAGATCACTGTGACAGTGATGTAGAATTTTAGTGTAGTTAGTTACAATGAACAGGAGAGAGGGCCAAAGAGGAAATGTAGACCTGGAACAAAGCGGATAAGGAAACAAGTCATGGGAATGCTGCAGGGATGCAGAACTTAGGGCTAGAGACCAGTGTTTGAGGAACAGGCAAAAAGTTAAAAAAAGCGGAGGGCAATGACATTACATAGGAAGGTAAGGATAGCAAGTAAGAGAGCACGATGGTTCAGTGTTTAAGATCTCTGCATCTCAGCTCCAGGGAGCCAGGCCTCTTTCCTGACTTCAAATCACTATCTGTGTGGAGCTTTCATATTTTTCCCATATCTGAGTGCTTTTCCTCTGGGTGCTACAGATGTTCTTCATAAATTTTCTTTGCGGACCTTATTGCTTTTCTGACTCCCAGAAAAAAAACTTTTCTGTATGGATGCTCCCAAGTCTGCTGCTAAACCCCGAGCCCTGTGTGATCTGGAAGAAGCCTTTTCAGCTGCTTTACTATCTCCAGATTAACAGTCTTCAGCTCCTTATAAGCCAAAGAGGTTTTATAGGGTCACTGATACTCATAAGTGCCTTCATAAAATCCCACTACTGGCCAGGCTGTCATCTCTTTGGATCCTGACAAAGGTAATGGAATATTTCCCTCCTCTAATCCAATTCTCAATTTTAAGGACAGCAAAACTGTTTGAGAATTATGGCAAAATGGTGTATACCTCTGCCATTTTTGCTTTTAGAACTATGAATTACCAACCCCACATGCCTGAGTTTCTTCTATCTACTTTGAATAATATGTGACAAATTTTGGCAGATCTTAGTTACTTTATGGCATAGAGGGATAAAGCTCTAACTATAAAGCAGGATACCAGAGTTCAAATAGCAGTTTTGGCACCAGTAGGAACTGACAGGAGAGAATAGGAGTGAGCAGCTGTTGCCTGCTTGCCCATCCTTGAGGGAGAGGTGGCTGTGACTTGTCACATAGGTGACCGATAGTGAGAGCACTCGATACCTACCCCATGGAGACAATGCTGTCATGTGCTTTCACACTGTGAGCTGAAAGGAACCCCCTGTGAGCAGCTATCATGGAGTTCAGAAAACCCATCTCAGGTAAGGGAGTTGCTTCACCGAGGGAAATGGTAGGCCACTCTGCAGGATCAGCAAGGATGTCCCACTTCCTGACATCCGACTCTTGCTTAAGTGATAAGAGTTTCTTAGTGCTGTCTATCATCAGTTAATTCACTGTGACATAAAAATATATTCTGGAATGATGCTTTATTGTTCAGAATAGTATCAACAGCTAATGAGATTGCATAAAGGCAAATGTTAATATGGTAGACCACAAACTAACTTAAGTACATGAAACAAAGCACTGACCAGCATACATGAGACCTTCTGGAATATTATTTTCAGTTATAACTCACACACTGTAAACTGACAGTAAACTAATATATTCATCATCTCGTGCCACATTAGTTACATTTCAAAATGTCCTCATGCTCTGCATCTGTAATTTTTCTATACACAGAGAATGTTGCATTCATTACAGAACTTGCAGTAAAAGTGAGGATAGAAAACAGTGGCTTACCATTCCATGTTTCAAACTGTTTCTCCTAGGCAAGCAATGTTCGACAATATTTATTTGTCTATAACAAAACAGAGTTGTGTCTCTTTATCCAAGCTTCCAATATACAGCTGCAATACCAATGTCTCACAAAAACACAAATATGTTTTATGGCCAATGTTACCTAGGAATAAATGTCCAAAATACAGAAATCCAGTTTGGCAGTTGTAATGTTGAAAATAATTATACTAGAGAGAATCCCTCAACAGTACTCTCTTTTAGGTCATTTATTAACTTATGAATGAGACTCACGAAAGTAGCTAGTAAAGATCTGAGCCAGAATAACATCAGATAACCATCTGATCGTTTTATCTTTGGATTAGCACTGAGAAATAACTCAGCAGGATAGACGTGAGGTGCAAGAAAAATGAACGCTAAGTTAGAAACACATGTATTGGCTTCACTCTAGGTATTTCTATGCAAGCACACTTTATGGTTATCATTAATTCCTTAATATCCTACACATGAAGCATAGCAAAGCCTGAATTATTAGTGACACAACTAAATAAAATATGAGATAAGTTTGATATATTTCTAATTGTTTGAAAAACCTTTTATACTACTATCCCTTACCATTAATTGTAAATTTCCTGCTGTTTTTCTATCTGTTGTACAATTTCTTCTGTACCTCTTAGATACTATTGTTAGTATTACCATTGTTGGTATTTCTATCTCTTTTCTCTCTTTCCAATTTTTGTTCTGGTTAAAAAAAATGCCTTTCTTTCTATCTTAAGATTTTGTTAAAGATGGCAGATAAACCAACAGGTTTTAAGAAATGTACTAAATGTGGGGCTGCCAATTTCTGGTGCTCACACACCTTGTGTTTACTATTTAGGTCCCTCCATTTATAAGAGGATTGTTCTATTTGTCACAGTTTTAATCCTTGTGCATTGGTAGAATGCAAAAATAAGCTTATCCTAAAAGGTCTTCTTTCTTTCTTTGGGGAAGCTATATATTGGAGGCTGCTTCTTCTTCCTCTAAATCGAAAACTGCAAAAGTTAAAAAGTCATCCTCTCCTAAGCCATCTTCCTCTTCCTCCTCAGCTTCAGACTCCTTGAGGAAGAGGTCTCATAAAGAGCCAGATCCAAAAAAGGCTAAACTTCATGATTCCAGTAAGGAAAAAAATATTCGATCCAATGTCTCCTCAGTCAGATCCAATGAAGTCAAAACCCTCTGTTTCAATGTCATCTGATCCGAAGCTTTCTGAATCTGATCTTTAAACTACCAGGTTTCTACCCAGGATTAGGTACTCTCCGTCACTGGATCTGATTCCTGACAGGGTACCTTCTCCATTCCTAGAAAGACCAAGGTCTCCATCCATTTACTCCACTCGCTCTTCCAGAAGTCTTACAGAAGAACATGTGGAGAGACTGGTGAAGAAGATTCTCTTGATGCAGAGCCAGATTGGTGTTCCTTCTGGTCCTAACCCGCAAATATACTACTCACCCATTACAAGTTCCTCCTCTGACTCCTATAGCTTCAGAGTTTTTGGGTTTGAGTCAACTGGATCCGTGTGGCTTGGATCTGAGGATAACTTTATCCTCGGATCCAAGATCTTCTCTGAGTGCTCTGGTCCCATTTGATTCAGAGTGCTCCCAGAGCTGTACTTTACCTCTCAGATACAAGGTGTTGCATTTGACTCTGTACCTCAGAGCTTCGGCACTGGATAGCTCAACTCCAGCTTCCACCTTGGGGGTTGTGCCTACTGAACAGGGTATGCCTACAATTCAGAAACTCTTATTCTTGGATCCGATGGTCTCCCTCCAAGCCATTCTGCCTTTGAGGCTGAAAAGAGAGTATTTTTTGCTTCAGCTGTGCTGGCAGATCCTTCCCGCTCAGATCCCAAGTCTGTTGTCATGACGTCTGAGCATTCAGAGCTTCACCATCTCCTTTCACAGGGACAGTCAGTACCAAATCCCCAAGCTCCCACCCAGGGAAACATTATCTCCTCTTCTGATACCTCCCCAGAGCATCCTACTTCTGAGGTCGCTAAGAAAAGGACATGTAAGAGGAAATACTTAGACTCCCCAGAGCAGTTCATCACTGAAGACACAGATTTTCATGAAGGCAAAGGGTCTCCACAATCACCTCCTGAAGATGTCTCCTTTGGAAACATCCTGGAAATCCTTAAGCAGAGAGGTGGTTGGACATCCAGCAACCCTATTTCTGAGGAATCTGTTCTCCTGGAGGCTTTTGGTGACCCCACCTGTTGATAAGCTCACTGACTTGATCTCGTGGCAAGTGTGGAAGGACCCTGACACCATTAGAGCCCAGTCCTCGCAGACCTGACAGGATAATGGCAGCACTAGTGCATAGACAGTTTTGGGGGAAGGGAGTTCCTGTTGATGCCATGGTCATTGTGGCAACCACCAAGAAGGAACTAGCTGAGGAAAGTTCCACTGTCCAGCCCCCCAATAGGGAGTTGCAGGAAATGGACAGATTTTGGAAGCATGTCTATGCTTCAGCAATTTTTGTTTTGAGGTCTCTGAACTATTTGGCACATTTTACTTGACTTCTGAGGGATTTAATCAAGGAGTTATCCAATACCCTCTCGGTGCTGTTTCTGATGTTCAGGCATCTGTTACTTCTCAGCTGATGACCCTACAGTCCATATCCAATTCTTCCATGAGGCTGATCTCACATGTAGCAGAAGAAACCACAAGAGCAGGGGGTTAAGGCATTTCCAATATGGAGACACACCTGGAAGTGTCTGTGTGAGTTTGTGGAGCCCTTCAAATCTTCTTTCATCAATGCTCCTTTTGACGGAACATCTTTATTTGGCCCAGAGGTAAAAGATATTCTGTCCATGTATGAAAAGGATGGAAAGACCCTGTCTGCCATGGGCATGTGTTTTTTGACTCCTCAAATAACCTTTTCCGGGAATCAATGAGGTGGTTGAAAAATGTGGTTCAAGAAGTCTCAGGGTCCTTTTCAAGTCATATGTGGAGGAGATTCCCCCAAACACAGAGGGAAGTCTAATGGATGAAGACACCTCAGTGGCAGAGGAGGCCTGCAGAACCAGGGTTCCAGATATCTGTTCTTTGATAAACCCTACCAGCACTCCTAAAAGGAGGCCTGATTGTCTACCTCTGGAGACAGTCTGGGGATGCTTATCCCTGCACCAGAGAGCCTGGCTAGATAAAACAAAAGATACTTGGGTCCAGAGGATTATTTCCAGACTGTACTATACCCTTTCCCCTTTCTCCCCCATTCTCAAGAAAAATACCTGATGTGCCACCCAGTCAGAGGGAACAAGCAGCAATTAAAATACAAAGCATGCAAGAAAAAAAGAGTCATCCAAGAGGTCCCACAAGACCAGATAGAGTCCGAAACTTACTCAAGGTTCTTTTTGGTGCCAAAGAAAACAGGGGACTGGAGACCAATCCTGGATCTCTCCAAACTAAGCAAGACACTTTGAAGAACCAAGTTTCGGATGGCCACAGTATAGTCCATTATCCCCTTCCTGGGGATTGTCTCTTGGTAGATGATATGAGACAGAGAATAGCTGGAGTTTTTTTAGTCTGTCCATGTAAGTTGTGTTTAAGGCCTAGGATCCTCTTCATGAGGTACTTTTGTGGCCTTTCCAGCTGTTGCATGTGTCTAGTGAGGTACATGCCAAATGGGGCATTATACTCAATGTTTGGCCTAATGAGGGAAGAGTAGAAGGAGATGATGACCTCTTTCTTCCTAGATGCAAAACCCTTGGTAATGAGATGTGCCACATAGAAGGACTTTCTGACCACAGTGGCAATGTGGTAGTTGAAGGAGAGGTTGCTGTCAACCTGTGTCCCCAGATCTCTTATAACACCTTCAGTGTTCAGTGGGCTCCCATCGATGTGGTAATTGGTGGGAACTGAGTTTTTCCCAAAGGGGATAACAACGCATTTTTTAGCATTAAGCTTAAGGCCATGGTTTCAACACCAGTCATTGGTCTCAGTGAGGCCTTTCTGTAGCATGTCTACATCACTTGGAGAGTTAATAATGGCTCCCAGCTTGCAGTTATTTGCGAACTTGGTCAGCCAGAGTCCCTCTGTCTTGCCTGGACTTCTAAGAAGTGGATGACAAACAGGAGAGGACCCAGGACTGATCCCTGCAGGACTCCACTCGTGACTAGTCAGCAGTCTGACTTGGTGTCCACTGTTTTTACATTGTGGGTTCTATCTGTGAGCCAATTTGCAACCCACCTAGTGATATAGGGGTTGATGCCTAGTTTGGTGAGTTTATCAATAACTCCTGAGTGGGGAATGGTATCAAATGCCTTGGCCAGATCAAGGTAGGTTGCCCTCATCTGCAGCTCTGGTGACTGACTCAATGAAGTCAATCAGGTTGAGCAGGCATGATCTACCCTTCACAAAACCAAATTGAGTAGGATCTAGAGTTTGGAGATTCCCTATATCCTTGTTAATTAGGTCCATGATGATGCACTCCATAGCCTTACATATCAGACTCATCAGGCTAATGGGGTGATAGTTCCCAGGGTCTGTAGTCGCTCCCCCTTTATGGAGAGGGATGACTGTAACAGTGCGCCATTCAGTAGGGACAAAGCCAGAGGTGAAGCTGTGATTGAACAGGGCACACAGATGTGGTGCCAGTTCACTTTGTAGTTCATGTAGAACACATCCAGGGATATTGTCGGGTCCCATGGAAGGTGTATTCTTGGCCTTGGACAATGCAGCTTTAACCTGTGCTGCAATAATGCTGGGTGGCTAGCATTCTTCCGGTATTGTGATTGGTCCTTTAAGGGGGGAGAGAGGGGTAAAGTTCATAGGTTCATAGGTTGGTACTAGGCTATCAGCCCTAGGGCCTATACAAGCCTAGCCATAACAATTCCCCGGCTATTTCTTCCCACATTATTTACTTTCCTGGACCCCTGTCTAGCAGGGCGACTGACGTGATCCCTGGGGTGAATTTCCTTTCTCCCATCCAATCGTCAAGGTTCCTCTTGAAGAGGTCCAAAGAGGCACTCTGCTTGACATGTATGGGCAATCTATTCCAGAGTCTGGGGAGTCTCTGGGTCAGGAACCTATCCCTCCAGCATGTTTTGTTTATTGTGATGACAAGGTTTAGATCCCTGGAGCGTGTAGCTCTGAGGGATTGGGATTTCTTTAAGTGCAGCATGTCCAACAGCTCTGGGTTTGACATGGCCTTGTATGTTAAGCAGAGATCGCCTCTGAGTAGACAATATGCAACAGAGTATAGCTGGAGTTTTTTAAGGGGGTCAGCGTAGGGCATCTGCTTTAGGCATGTGATTCTTTTAGTGAGGTATTTCTGAGGCCTTTCCAGTTGTTGCAGATGTCTTGAGAGATACATACCAAATGGGGCGTTGTATTCTATAATGGGTCTAATGAGGGATGAGTACAGTGGGACAATGACCTCCTTTTTTCTGGATGAAAAGCCCTTCGTGATGAGGTGTGCCACATAGAAGGATTTCCTGACTGTTGTGGCGATGTGGTTATCGAAGGTGAGACCACTGTCCACCTGTGTCCCTAAGTCTCTTATCACACTTTCTGTGTTTAGTGTACTGCCACCTATATGGTAATTCATGGATACATGTTTTTTCCCAAAGGGGATAACAATACATTTCTTGGCATTGAGCTTGAGCCCATGGCTCTGGCACCAAGCATCTGTTTCTGTAAGGCCCTTTTGTAGAGTATCCACATCATTTGGGGATTCAATAATGGCTCCCAGTTTGCAGTCATCTGCAAACTTTGTTAGCCAGAGTCCCTTAGTGTTGACCTGTACTTCAGAAAAGTAGATGCCAAACAAGAGCGGCCCCAGGACTGAACCCTGAGGTACTCCACTTGTCACTTGTCTGGAGCTGGATTTGGAGTCGGCTACTTTTACAGTGTGGGTTCTATCAGTAAGCCATTTAGCAACCCATTGGGTGACATAGGGATTAATGCCCAACTTAGTAAGTTTATCTATGATTCCAGAATGGGGGATGGTGTCAAAGGCCGTGGCATGGTCTAGATAGGCTGTGTGGACCACCCTACCCTTGTCCATGGCTCTGGAGACTGATTCAAAGAAGTCAATCAGGTTCAGGAGACAAGATCGGCCCTTCACAAACCCAAACTTGGTGGGGTCCAGTGTTTGAAGGTTGCCAATGTCTTTGTTTATAAGTTCCATGATAATACGCTCCATGGCCTTGCAGATAAGGCTTGTCAGACTGATGGGACGGTAGTTTCCGGGATCCAAGGTGGATCCCCCCTTGTGGATTGGGATAACTGTAGCTGTGCGCCACTCAGTGGGCACGAAACCTGAGGTGAGGCTATGATTAAACATGACACTTAGGTGAGGTGCCAGTTCATATTGTAGTTCATGTAGTACACAGCCCGGGATGTCATCTGGTACCATGGATGCTGTATTCTTAGCTTTAGAGAGTGCGTTTTGTACCTGTGTGGCCGTTATTACTGGAATTTGGCAATCTTCCGGTATTGAGATGGGCCATTTAGGGGATGAGAGGGGGGTGAAGTTGGCACTGAATCGATCTGCCAGGATATTGGCAATATCCTTCGAATCAGTATATTTAATGCCATTCTGTTTTAGCTCAGAGCAGATCTGAGCATTGCCATTTAGATTCTTGACATAGTTATAGAATGCTTTGTGGTTGTCTTTGGAATCTTTGGCAATTTTATTTTCGTAACTAGCTTTGGAGGATTTTATGAGGCATCTCAGTTTCTTACTGAGACTAGTAAGGGAGTTTTTTGCATCCTGGGATTTTCCTCTTTTCTGCAAAAGTTTCTCCCTTTTGTTGTAAAGTTTGTTTATGGCAGGGGACCACCAGATTGGCACTGAATCTGTCGGCCAGTATGTTGGCAATATCTGTTTGCTCGGTATAGGAGGTACCATTGTGCAGTAACGCAGAGCAAACCTGGGTATTGTCATGGAGATTCTTGATATAACTATAGAAGGCCTTTTTCTGCAACAGTTTCTTCCTTCTATTATAGAGTTTATTAATGGCAGGGGACCACCAGATTGGCTTTCTTTTTTTGGAGGACAGCATCTTGGTTCTGTTGGGTATGGCTAGTTCCATGCATTTATGTACATGTCCGTACAGTGCATTGTTGTATGATTCTGCAGTCATGCATCTATTTTCCATTGACATGGGTGCTGTGAAGTTAGCCACCTCTGTTTTTAGGAGCCCAAACTAAGGTTTGGAGAAGTTTTTCATGGTGGTTACCTTTCCAGGGGGTATGGGTGAGATGTGGATTTCCATGGTAATTAGTTTGTGGTCGGATCTAAACAGGGAGGAATTGACTATTGGTGTAGAGCAAAGGTTCCCCATGTTAGTAATAACCAAGTCAAGGATACTGCTTCCTCTAGTGGGGGTAAGAATGAGCTGGTCCAAGGCATTGGAATTGATGAATTCCAGGAAGCGTTGGGCCAGTGTATTGGTGCATGAGTAGTTTTCCAGTTGATGGAAGGGTAGTTGAAGTCACCTAGTATGAGCATGTTGTGTTGTACCCTAATAGTTTCCAGGGTGCTTAGAAATGTTTAGTGAGAGTCTTGGGACATGGTTGGGGACCTATAGCAGGCTACAACTTGAATTGCCATCTTACCCAATGTTAGTTGTACCTGAAGTATCTCAGATGCATTATGCTGTGATACTAGTCTGGAGGTGTGCATATCCTTTATGAATACAGAGATACCACTGCCTTTGGAGCTTCTGTCCATGTTCTGGGGCTGAAAGGTGTGGAATGAGTTATAGCCTGGTAGCACAGGGCTGCTTTCTGCTGCTTTAAACCAGGTCTCTGTCACAGCACAAATGTTGATGTTCTCCATTTTGAGGAGTGCTTCGAGCAAGTGCATCTTGAGATTTAGATTTCTAGCACTGAACAGCATGACCTTCAGATTGTATTTATTTATAGCTGTTACAGTGGTAATTTGGTCTTTGGAACATCACCTAAAAAAGACAATATAGGGGTGGCAGGAGCCTTAGCCATTATCCGGAAACAAAGGGGTGACAGATGCAGGCCATCTCTGGCAAAGCATTGAGGCCTGTCAATCATGTCATCCCAAGCAGACAGGCACTGGATCCCCTTAGAATGACACCAGAAACTTAGCCAATTGTTGAAGTCAATCATTTTCTGCTTGTGTGGTGCTGAAGCGGTAGCATTATTGCCTCACAGCAAGAGGTTCTCCTATTCGATTCTTGGCAGGAGTGCCTTCTGAGTGTTGCCATTGAGATTCTTGACATAGCTATAGAATGCTTTGTGGTTCTCTTTAGAATCAGTGGTGATTTTGTTTTGGTAACTAGCTTTGGAGGATTTTATGAGAGATCTCAGCTTCTTACTGAGGCTGACCAGGGAGTTCCTTCAATCATGGGATTTTACTTTTTTTTGTAACAGTTTCTTTCTTCTGTTGTAGAGTTTGTTTATGGCAGGGGACCACCAGATTGGCTTCCTTTTTTTGGAGGCAGCAACTTGGTTCTTTTAGGGATAGCATGATCCATGCACTCGTGTAAGTGCTTATAAAGTGCATTTGTGCAGGATTCAGCAGTCATACCTCTATTGTCCGTCTGCATGGGTGTCGGGAAGTTTGCCACTTCTGTCTTAAGAAACATGAAGTTGGCTTTGGAGAAAATTTTTATGGTGGTTTCCCTAATGGGGGTGGGGGTGGGATGTGGATGTCTAGGGTGATTAGTTTGTGGTTGGATCTGACCAATGAGGAATTGACCTCTGTTGTGGAACTTGTCGCCCATGTTGGTAATGACCAGCTCTAGGATATTGCTGCCCCTGGTGGGGATGTGGATAAGTTGATCCAAGGCGCTGGAATTTATGAATTCCAGAAAATGTTGAGCAAAAGTTTTGGTAGATGAGTAGTTTTTCCAGTTAATTGTGGGGTAGTTGAAATCACCCATTATTGGGGTGTTAGGGTGTATCCTAATATTTTCCAGTGTGACAAGAAATGGAGTGGGAATCCTGAGGCATCTTGGGGGATCTGTAAGCAAGCTACAATTTGGATTGCGGTCTTGCCCAGAGTTAGTTACACTTGGATAATCTCGGATGCATTATGCTGAGCAACTAGCCTGGAGGTGTGGATGTCCATAATGAATATGGACACGCCTCCACTTTTAGTGTTTTGGTCCAGGTTAGGTGGCCAAAAGGTGTGGTACGAATTATAGCCTGGTAATGCAGGGGTGCTCTCTGGAGCCTCGAACCAGGTCTCTGTCACTGCAGAGATGTCGATGTTCTCCATTTTAAGGAGTGCCTCGAGTGAATGCATTTTGAGGTTTAGACTTCTAGCATTGAGTAGCATTACCCTCAGATTTTGCTTGCTTGTACGTGTTATGGTGGTGAATTTGTCATTTGAACCTTGCCTAAAAAAGGCACTATAGGGGTGGCAAGAGCCTTAACCAGTATCCAGAATTTCAAGGGTGACAGGTGCAGACCATCTCTGGCAAAGCATCGTGGTCTGTTGATAATGTCATCCCAGACAGACAGATACTGGATCCCCTTAGAATGACACCAGAAGCTTAGCCAATTGTTGAAGTCAATCATTTTGTCCTTGTACTGTGGTATCATTCTGGGTGAAGGCAGGATGCTACTCAGGGCTATACCTGCCTGGGCTACAAGATCAGAGAGCTCCTCCATGTCTTTTTTCATGTAGCCCAGGGAGGTATGTCTCAGGTCATTCACACCAACATGAACAATGACAGAGTAATATTTGTATTTGTTGTGGAGTGACCTGAGTGCATGCATTATGTGGCAGATCCTGGCACCCGACAAGCAGCTAACAGTAACTTTCTCCTTGTTTAGCCTGGTGAGTGGAACATCAGTGTGCCTGACTATAGAGTCACCTACTGACTATAGAGTCACCTATGACTAGAGTGCTGGGTATGTTGTTATGGCTTATGGGCTGTGGTTGAGTGGCACACTGAATTTGTGGGCTATGTGTCATTTGGGTTGTGTTGGGGGGGGTGAAGGTTGCTTGCATTTCTGCTTTGGTGGTCTCTGTTGCTTGGGCAGATTTTTTTGAGAGCCTCCATGAATGTAGGTGTGTGTTTTGTGTTTCTATGTGTGTGTATTGGTGGTGTAAGTTTTGACGGACTATGTGATGAGTGTGGTGTTGTGCAAGTGTTTACCTTCTCCTCTTAACTCTCTAGTCCAGTCTTGGGTGAAGAGAGCTTTGCTTCCAGTTTGGCTATATAAGTGCATCTCTCACAGGTTGTAGTGTTGGGTGGTAGGAGGAGAGGGTTGTCTGTGTACATGAGGCAATTGTTACATTACCCCAAGATGCCCAGATTCATCAGGTAGACAGGAGAAAACACTGGGAGCTGACCCTTAGACATGCCTCGATAGGTGCTTATTTATTAAGTACTAAAAACTGTTTTCTTCTAAACAAGTGAGGAAAGTTGAGTGCTGTAGTAATTTGTACATTATTTAGTGCTTACAACAAGTTCTGAACAACTGCTGAGCTCAAAGAAACAGATGTCAGTGCTAAAACTAAAAAAAATTTGAAGCGCAGACTTTATGGGGCCAGGAACAGTTTAACTCTAGCTAAACGGCGTTGCATAAAGTGTATTTATTTTCCTTTGATAAGCTACCTAGTGCTTACCACTCCCACTGATAAGCTAGAAGGCTTCCTTCCAACACAGAAAGGATTGGGGCTCAGAAGTCCTGGATACAGCAAATATGTATCTGGACTAGACTACTTACAGGAAACAAGCTTAGAAATTTTTTTTTTTTTTTTTTTTTTAGTAATTTGGAAAGGGAGAAAGGAGGAGCATTCAAAGTTAAGAAACTACTAGGTGGGTTGTCCTTTTCAAATGTTCTCACAACTCGCAACTGCAAAGCCACCAAGTTATATGATACACTCCTTGGCAGGAAATCAGAATAAACAAGCACAAACAGGTGCTTAACAAATGTAGAACATTTCCACTTAATACCTCATACACAGTGAGACTAGCTAGAAAAGTATGCAACAGACAATAAAAGTGCTATAAATAACTCGTAAAAATAAGCAAAAAACAGGATACTTAATGTTATATATTACAGATCAGAGTTTGCTCAGTCCCCTTCCTCCAATTAGCTCAGTGTGAAATGTCAGAAACACTCACAAGTTAACTTCTTAAGTAACAGAAAGTTGAAACCTGAAACAACTTTAAAAAGAGCTCGAAAAAAACAGTGAGGTGCTTACTCAAAGCCGTAGCCCAGGCAACCCCAATCAGCCAATGACCATAAACACTTCCCCCTCACTGAAATGCAAGAATGGCTTTGGCTAAACTAAGATGGCCTAGAATATGTGCTCAGACACACAGCCTCTACAAGAAACAACTAGGCCCAAAACACAATACTACTTAGGTAGAAGAAACTGCAGAAATGTTTATCACAGCAGAAAAGCAGCAGTGAGGCTTTAAATGAAAGTTTTAAACAGATAAAGGAGCAAGGAGAATCTAGAGAATGCTTTTAACTGCAAACAAAAAAATTATATGATACACTCCTTGGTAGGAAATCAGAACAAACAAACACAAACAGATGCTTAACAAATGTGCCATCAGTTCTTGTGGTAATGACTCCATTAACAATGTTACAAATCCACTTTGCTTCCCTGTCATGGAGGAAGCACCATCAGTTGTATTCCCACAGAGTTTTGCCTCACTGAGCTTCATTTTCTCCAGTATCTGTTTCACTTACTCAAAAATGTATTTTCCTATTGTACCCTTCATTGCACAAACAACAAGCAGTTCTTCCAGCACATCAAATGACTTGGTAACTTCTCAAACAAAAACAGCTAGCTCAGCAGTGTCTGTAACATCAGTACTTTCATCAAGTGCCAAGTTGAAATGACAATGTTGTAGTCTTTTACAAAGATTATCTTTGATGTTTGGGAAGAGGTCCTCTACTCATCATGCAATGGTCTGATGTGAGAGGCTCAGATTTCTCACTTTTAATTTCTTCTCTGGTCAAGTCAGGTCTGTAAATATAACAAGGCAGTCATTGACAAATTCTTCATCTGAAAATGCCTCCCTCTTTTTGCCATTAGTTCTGCTATAAAATAATTGACTTTCACTGGCATTTCACTAGACTGGCTTGCAACTTTGAAAATTGACTGCTGGCTGTTAATAGCTTCTTTCAGGCCTTTTACTCTGTTGGTCTTCGGTTGTCTAGTGAGGATGTCAAATTTAGCTGCATGCTCTGTAGTGTGAAGTTGCTTTATGTTGTACTGCTTGGGCATAGCTATAGTTTCCTGACAACTTATACACAGAATGTCTCCATGTTGTTCATTGACTTCTCAGACCACAAACTTTTGAAAACAGGACCTACACCATCAATCTTTCTTCTCTTAGCAACATACATCATTTTGATAAGTTTCGTTGGAGAAAAGGAACCAAGAGAGACATAAGGCAAACTATCTTCCATTTAAGATGGCTCTCCAAAAGTATTCTGATGTATCATTTTGAAAATCTGCACATAATCCAGAATTAACCTCACAAGATTCCTTAGCATCAAGATAGCTGTTGCTACTCTAACTGCCTGATAAAACCCTGCATATTGCTTACCCAACAAGCCATATCAAGGATCAATATATCCCTGCCAAAAAGATTCAGTTGCTAAGTATGCTACTGCTGCTTGTGAAGAAAATGAGATAATTTGCAGTAATTTGGTTGCTGCTCAGTCATGCACTACAGACAACATGCTATGTGCTTTAATTAGCAGTTAACTTTTACCAGTTCAACCACAGCATTCTCACTAGCATAAACCCCCTCAACAGATGAATAAGCACCAATGAGATATCATTAATGGATGTGTAGTCTTCTCTACTGTAGTATGTTTAGAACAAGACTACAACCCTGAAATTGCACTACGTTCTCACACAAACCACCATATGATCACTGCGGGTGGGAAACTCAAAACGTTCTGGCTGAAAAATGGAACCATTCAAATCACCCCATAATTACTGCAGGCCATAAAAGTGAAGATGTGAGACTAAATTTCCCAGTAAACAAATATTAAATAAATAAAAAAATAAAAATAAATTAACCAAACTACTATATCATTCAGTTACCATTTTGCAACCCATAAGACATTGATACCACTGCAGGCAGAAAACTGGAGGATCACAGTAGAAAAACTGAAGAAACCATGGCACCATTTGATAATAGAATGCATATTAGCACAGGCAGCAGCAAGACTGAGCATCAGCACAGGAGGAGGTGAGACTGAGCATCAGTACAGGCAGATGCAAGACTGAACATCAGCACAGGACACACACACACACAGCAATTCATAAATTATGTACAGAGTCAACCCCCCCCCCAACACCAAATACAGCAGGTTACTCAACACAAATGCAGGGCAACCAGAAATAAGTCTGGCAAACATGCAGTCTGTGCACAGTATGCATACACACTTGTGAGTTATACACAAATTTAAACTTACCCCACCAAATAAATTGGGTTACTTTTCAATAATTAGTTTTGCTGACAATCATTTTTCTCCCTTAAAATGAAAACAGCAATACAGACTTAGATGTCAAAACAGGTTGCTTCAAACTGCAGTCTGCAAAATCACAGCTGTAGCACCTTTCAACCTCTTTTTGAAAATCTTCATTGATTTACCAGAGTTTCCCAAGTTGTGGTGCTATTTAGGGTGTTGGATAGGGCTAGGACTGTTTCGGTGAAGAATTTGTTGAATTGGGTGGGGATGTCCCCCTTGTTGGTTGGCACTATGGGTGTGGGACTGCCAGTTTTACCTGGGTACAGTAATCTATTTATTGAGGCCCAGAATTTCTGAGGGTTGTGTGTGAGTTTGTCTTGTAAGGTTTTATAGTAATTGGTTTTATCAAGTTTTATAAGTTTTTTGGTCTTGTTCCAGAATGCTAAGAAGATTTGTTTTGTGGTAGTGGTTTTAAGTTTAAGAAATTGAGCCCAGGCTCTATCTCTGTCCTTCATTATTGGTTTTAGTTTCTTTTGTTAACCAAGGGGCATAGTTAGTTTTAACTCTGATGGTATGGGCCTGTGCATGATGGTTTAGGATTTTGAGAAAGGTTGAGTTAAAGTAGTCTTCCACCTCATCTAGGGGTAGGTGTTTTAGGGGAGACCAGTCACAGTGTTTTAGTTCGTTGTTTAGGTCCTTGGCTTTGAAGTTTTTTTGTTGTGAACTATTCTAAGGATGGGTTGGTTGTAATGTTGGGATTTATTCCTAATAACCACAAAAAATGGAAAGTGCCAAAAGTAACTGATAAACAAGATAAAAAAGCACAATGGTCCAACTGGTCCCAAAACTCGATCACTTTATTGTACAAGAAAGTTCACATTAACGTAGCCAGTATAACAAATACGTTTTCGTCCCCACAACTTCTTCAGATGAGTATGCTAAACTAACCTAGCCCACATTTTTAAATATCTCTCAATTAAGTAATGACCAGTGAAATAAAACACTCTGTCAATGAGATTTATGAATTATATAACCCTTTTGTGTAAAATGTATATAGGAACATTTCATTCATTTAAAATACCTATCACATACAATTTAATATACATATTTAAACTTTAATAAAATCATTAAATACACATTAAATAAATACATTAAATAAAAACAATAATTTAATTTCATAATTCCCAAATAAAACATTTTAACTTGAATAAATGCATATTAACCTTGTGTGTAATGATGCCATCTAGTGAACAAATGTTAAAACCACATATTATATTTTTAATATTAAAACTTAATGTTGAAATAATTATATTTATGAGTTTTGTTAGTGGTTGGACCATTGTGCTTTTTTATCTTGTTTATTTTTATTCCTAATAAGGTAGGTTCGTTTGTGATCGCTTAAATTGTCAGGTAAGCAACCTGACTGGTATGCTAAAGTTTGGTCAGACAGAAGTATCCAATCTAAGATGGATTGTCATTTGGTTTTCTTATCAACTCTTGTGGGGGTATCTGTGACTTGGGTAAACCCATGTAGGTTAATGTGGATAGAAGGATTGTATTTGGTACAGTCAGACCAGTCAGTATTAAAATCCCCTAAGAGTATGGTCTCTTGAGGATGGGAGATAGACATCCAGGGTGTCAAGTTCTCCATAGTGTCAATATTGTTTCCTGGTGGGATATAGGCACCTGCTATGACTGTGTGTTTGTTAGGGTTTAGTTTTAATTTAGCAAGAATGAGTTCTATATCATTGACGCCTTGGGAGTTGTAGTTAAGCTGTTTTAATGTGAGGTGATTTTGAAACAGAATGGCTATGCCTTCTTTTTTCCCTTGCCTATCTTTCTGTATAATATTGTAGCCAGGGGGTGTGATCTCATTATCATGGTGTTCTGGCCTAAGCCAAGTTTCTGTTAGTATGGCTAAATCTGGTTTATATAAAGCCAATAGTGCATGGAGATCCTGAACTTTGTTAAGTATACTTCTTACATTAATGTTTAAGAGCAGAAGAGAGGAGATTGGCCTGCTATAAAGAGGGTTTGGTTGGTTTAGGTTTGAGTGGAGTGAACTAATGGGCCCTGGGTTGGGGTATATGTCTCCACAGCAAGAGAGTTTTAGAGTTAGGTATAAGTAGAGCTTAAGTAGTTTTTGTAGTATTTTATTTTGTTTCTGGGTTAATTAGGGGATAATTTTGTTTGTTGGTTTATTATTAACATAGGACTAGCGTTGAGTTGGGGTAAGGTCACATGGAGATATAGGGAACTGTTTTAGCTTTAGTGTATTGGCTGTGGTTTCTGTTTGCCACTCAGCTGGATAGGTGAGAGGAAGTTGTGTGTGGTAGGATGTAAGGATGGATAACAAGAGAAGAACCAAACTAGTTAATGTGTAGAATGCTACCTTTAAGTGTAGGAAAGCCATTTTCTTATTTTGTTTCTTCTCTTTTTATGTTACCTTTTGTAGTGGGGGAGGAGTGGTGAGTGAGAGTAGGAGTTATTGAGTGGGTGGTTTAGGAGCAGTTAATGGAGTTAGTGACAAGGGTGTGGTGTGGTATGTGTGAGTGGGGAGTGAGGGTGTGGTTAGATTGATTAATTAGGTGTGTGAGCTGGGGTGAGAGTGGCTACTGGCTATAAGTGTAATTGCAATGGGGTAGGTGGGAATGGGAGTAGGGTAGGGGAGTGGAGTGAGTGTAGCAAATGGGGCGGGGCAGCACTGTCCTAGAGGAGCAACAGCAGTTATGGAAAACAATCAGCTAGTAGACGGCTATGGATTGGAGTGTACTGAGTAGCAATTTACTTTCCTGGAAAAGCTATTTTACACCTAACTTTCTGATATTTACCTTCCTCAGAAAGAGATACTATGCCTAAATCTTTGAGGAGGGAATGAGCACAGGATATCTGGGACTAGACTATGGTGTTAGATGGGAAAACCCTGGTAGGGCAGGGGGACACAAGGTGTGAGGTAGTAAAGCTAGAGTCCAAGTGAGCAAGGTGGAAGGTGGGAGGACAGGCAAGAGAAGGAAGTAGAGGTAAGGGGGGGGGATACAGTGGAAGATAGGAGGGAAAGAAGAGAGCTAGGATAGAGAAAGTGCAGTGGGGTTTAGGAATATAGGTGGCTAGGCTAAAGGCCGACTAACATCCACCTGTGGGGTGGGGGGTTCACAGCAGTCTTATGCAGCTGACCAAGAGCAGTACTCAATGAGCATAACAATAGGGCAATACAGGGGTCTACTTCACGTTGTCGTAAGCTGACAATATCGAGTCTGATATTGTCGGCACGACAATATCGAAAGTGAAGAACATCGTGCAAGTAAACAGAAATCTCTGTAAGGGAAGATTTCCATTTACCTCAATGTAGTGCGGTCTCTGAGTTGGTATATTTAAGTAGGGGGTGTGGGGTGTACGCCATTTAGTTTTTTTTTTTTTTATTTGTTTTTTTTTAACGTTATTCGATGTTTTAGTTAATCGATCAGTAAAGTTTGACCTTTATTGATTTGATTAAGTAAACTTTTGATAATGTGATATAGACGCCAATACAGTCAGGAGTATGTATTATTAACACTGAACATATGTTCAAATACTGTTTCTGTAGAGGGATTCCTCCCATTGAGTAGTATTCTGAATAGGGCTGATCTTCTGGAGTTGGCTGGGGTAATACAAGTCTGATTGCAGTAGGTGTCAGGGACAATGTAATTCTGATCCTTGTATGAGTACTGTCAGGTATTTCCAGTTTTGGAGACCTTTTGGCACTTGCTGTCTCTTATAACACTCTTCCAAACCTAGAGCACCATCTCTGTAGTGCAAGAATTCTGTACAAGGGCAAAAATAATTAGAAGGCTAGGGTACAGATGACCAAAATCAGGGACAGATTTTAAATATTGCACTTATAAGCTAAGAAAGTTGGTAGTGTAGTAGGTTATGTAATTTTAAGTGCTGCTGTTATATGCATAAAAAAATTGCTATCATAACAGGTTTTAGATTGACATGCAATGTCTTAATACTGTGAACTCTAATTTAAAAGATTGACATTCAGTGACTTCAATCCTTCAATATTTACCAGAAAACCACGCATTTTATGAAGAAGGGACTAAAAATGAGGCAAAAAAACTGGACACCTCTGCTGCACTTGTGAACATTCCACCCACACTGTCCTCTAATCTTCTGCAACAGTGCTCAAAACATATGACATTTGCCAGGAAACCACGAATTTCAAGAGGACATATGAAAAAGGGCACACAAATTTGGACATGTCTCATCTTCAGTAGTACTATAACCATAATTGTACTATAATTCACAGAAAATCAGTTAAATGACAGCATTTCCCCATCAATCCCATCAGCAGTTTAACCATGTATGTACAAGCACTTAAATGACACCATTTCCCAATCAATCTCTTTAGTAATTTAACCATATATGTACAAGCACTTAAATGACATCAGTTTCCCATTGACCCCATCAGTAGTTCATTTATGTATGCAGAAGCCCTTAATGACATAATTTTTTCCATTGATCCCTTCAGTAGTTTAACCATGTATATACAAGCAGTAAATGACATAATTTCCCTGTCGATCCCTTCATAGTCTAACCATGCATGAACAAGCACTTATTTGACACAATTTCCCTATTGATCCTTTGAGTAGTTTAACCATGTATACACAAGCACTTAAATGACACAATTTCCCCTCTGATCCCTTAAGTAGTTTAACTATGCATGCACAAACACTTAAGTGACACCATTTCCCCATTAATCCCTTTAGTAATTTAACCATGTATATACAAGCAGTTAAATTACATCATTTCCCCATTGAGCCATTCAGTAGTTCAGCTATGTGTGCACAAGCACTAAATGACACAATTTTTCCATTGATCCCTTCAGTAGTTTAACTATGTATGTACAAACTGTGTCACAATTTCCCCATTGATCCCTTCAGTAGTTTAACCATATATACACAAGCACTTAAATGACACCTTCTCCACCGATCCCTTCAGTACTTTAACCATGTATGCACAAGCACTTAAATTACACTATTTCTCCATCAGTCCCTTCAGTTCTTTAACCATGTATGCACAAGTACTTAAATTACACCATTTCTCATCAATCCCTTGAGTAATTTAACCATGTATACGCAAGCACCTAAATTATATAATTTCCCTATTGATCCCTTCAGTACCTTAACCATATATGTACAAGCACTTAAATGACACATAATGATTCATTCACAGACATGGATTCATGTGTGCAAGAGCACACACACACACACACACACACACACACACACACACACACACACACACACACACACACACACTCACACTACTTACATGGCTAGTCTTCTTTGAAAGCAAAGGAAGTCTTTCCCAAAAAGCCCAGATCACCTTGAGCACATCAGTGAAACACAAACAGAAAAGAAAACCTTCATTATGCACCATTCTTTATTTCCTCATCATGCATTATGTAATGAAGCTGATACATGGTTAACTGGGAAGTCTGTTTTAAAGTGACAAGATACAGTTACTGCATGTAAGAAGTTTAAGATTTTTTAAATATTTACAGGTTTGGGGCATGTCACAAGATGCATATAATGTTTTTGTTTTTGCTTGCTTCCAATTTCAGTAAACCTGATTCAGAGTTCCTCTAAATGATAGTTTAGACTACTTTATAATGTCACAGTTCTACTAGCTTAAAAGTGATTCCAATAGCTTCTTTCAAAAATAAGGGCATGAATATAAGCTACTTTATTAATTGTGTCTTCATGTGAAGCTTTTTTGATTGTTAAATTATCATAACTACCTGCTATGTGCGAACTCTTTTTTCTCTCCTCCACGTTTGTCTCTCTTTCTCCCTAAAGTACCCTGCTCCCCATTGCACTGTTCCTGATATAGTCTCTAAGAACCTACCTACCTGGTGACAAAGGACCCTATCAAAATACCTGCGGTCTCATCTAACAGCCTTATTTTCCCTGCACCCTCTCTCAAGGAAGCAAGAAAGTATGTGGTTGTCTAAGTCCTGCTTGTAAAGCTGACTACCGTCTACTATTGCTTCAGAGGTTCTAAAGTACGCTACAAGCCTGAACAGCCAGCAGCCTTTACCCCTCCTCCTATCTACCCTGTATCCAACAAACCTCTTCTACTTTATAATGATCCCCTTTACTAGCTATCACTCTTTCCCTAGTTCTAAACCAGCTAGCTCCCTTACATACTGACCTGCAATACTAGATCTGCCCACTAGGCGGCACCCTTATCCCATCCTTTATCTCCTGCTTATCCCGCTGTATTTCTTCTATAATTGCACTACATCTCTTAAGTCCTAGACCTGCTCTTATTTTCTCACTTACCCTTTACTTCAACTGTCTACACCCACCTGTTTTTTTCTCTGATCTTTCCCACTCCTGACTTGCCTAACTTTCCCTCAGTTACTAGCATTGCTGATAGTTTCTTCTCTAGCTTCTCTTTCACTTGTCTCTACCCGCTCCGTTTGCCCAGCAAGCTCACTCCGCTCCCCTACCCTACCCCCAAATCTCACACACCCCCATGAGTCCTACTCTTATACCATCTAACCACACCCCTTCCCTCGTCCACCAATCACAATCCCTTCACCATTGGCCACTTAACTCCAATTCCCTCCTTTCACTTAACACTCCCTATCTCTCCCACCACACCCTCCACCTATTCCTTTACACACCTAGTATACCTCCGAGCCTATAACAGCAACCTAACAACTTACCCTTCCAGATGTATAAGCTACCCAACCCAGCCCTCTTACAGAGGTTACTCATACTTACACTTCTACCACCTCTAACTTTAGCTTACCTGCTAACCTCCTATGAACATCCATTATATCCACACCTTCTCTACCTCAATAAGCTATCTACCTCTCCTTCTCTACCTATTTTCACTAACCATGTTAACATAACATCTACACCCAGCTATCTACTAGCAAAATACCATCGGATAGCCCGCATTAGATATGACTCTCCCAATCCCAGAAAATCTCAACCTCTATATAGTAAATTCCCAAATCCTAGACTTCAAACACTACTCTTCTCTTTAAAAGATGGAAACATTCACCCAAACCCAGGCCCAACAACTGCTACTACCACTCAACTCCTCAACCTCAACCCCTCTACTATCCATTCCCTTACCAAACCACCTAACTCACTCTTATTAGCTCATCTCAACATACGTAGCATTAATAACAAAGTTGCACAACTCCATGCTCTCTTGGAAGTCTACTCCTTTGACATTCTTTGTTTAACAGAAACTTGGTTAAAACCTGTAACTAAAGACAATTAAGTCATCCCACCCAGTTATAATATTTTGCGACTTGACCGTGCAACCTAAAAGGGTGGTGATGTAGCTATCCTATTTAAATCTGGGTCACAGATTACTACCTATGACTATAAACCATCTCAAGACTCCAGCACTGAAATTCTTATTACCAAGCTTCAACGTAACACATTCAAATCCATCTACATTATCTGTATCTATCTTCTTCCTGGTAATAACATTGCCACCATAGAAAATATCCTTTGTTGGTTATCCCAAAATTTACCCCAAGAAACCATAATCCTAGGTGATTTTAACATTGATTGGAAGTGTTGTAGCAGTAGCCACCCTAACAGCCATATTAACCTTTTTGTTTTTTGTCAAACCATTACTTCCCCTACCAGGATAAGCAAGCCTAATAAGAAAGAAAGTACCTTAGATTGGATTCTCATAAATAATCATCCCCAGACATATGAAGCTGGAACCCTCCCTGATGATGTAAGTGACCACTCACTAACCTACATCATCAGGCTTAAATCCAATCTACCTAATCCAACCATATCTAGGACAATTAGAACCAAGAAAAACTTCAACCCCGATCTCTTCCAGGGAGAACTAAGAGCATGTAACTGGTCTCCCTTAAAATACCTCACACTGGAGGAAGCTGTTAATTATTTTAATTCTAACTTCCTAGCCATACAAGACCACCATGCACCAACCTGCTCTATTAGAATGAGAACTAAATCTGCCCCATGACTTTCAAAAGAAACCAGGCAAAAAAAATCCATCTCAGAAATAAATACTGGAATAAATCTCATTTAACTAAAAATCCAGTCGACCAACAAAACTTCAGACAGCTGAGAAATGAAACTAAAAAAGCTATACTGTCTGACAAAATAAAATACTACCTACAATTTCAGCAGACTAACCATAATAAACCACAAAAGTTCTGGGCGAGTATTAATCAATTATTACACCCAGGGCAATCCAACACACCAAACCCACAAGGCACAGACCAGTAGAATCCCAAGAAGACTGCTATGCCTTTAATACCTTTTTCACTGAGGCCATTCAAACTCTTGCCAGTCAGTTATCTACTCAGAATGTAAATATATCCAACTCTAACTCTAACCCATCCCCTCCATTTCTCTTCCAACCAGTTCCACCAACATATATTCTTACCCTTATCCAAAAACTGAAACTGTGCACTCCTTCAGCAGACCAACTACCCGCTGAATATCTACAAAAGGCAGCCAAATCCATTGCCTATCCCATTTCCATTCTCATCAATAGAACCATCAGTGAAGGACACATCCCTAAAATCTGGAAAGTATCCCATATTATCCCCCTTCACAAGGGTAGGAACTCTACTGAATTCTCCAATTACCGTCCCATAGCCATACTTTCTCCCTTAGCAAAGATCATGGAAAAATGCATCCACAGACAATTGCTAGACCACCTAATCCAAAATAACTTACTTTCAAACTCTCAACATGGTTTCAGACCTCCCCACAGCACTACTACTGCCCTCCTTTCCTTTACTGACTGTATTAACAAAAACCGTAACCTCAATATGCTTTCCTCTGCACTGCTTATAAATCTGTCTAAGGCATTCGATATGGTAAATCACCAGATACTTATAAATATCCTCAAATCCCTGTCACTAGATGTACTAGCTATAAAATGGTTCCAGTCCTACTTAGATAACAGACAATAGGCTGTACTTTGGCATAACATTATATCAACCCATCTGCCCATTAACATTGGCGTTCCTCAAGGATCCATATTAGGACCTCTCCTGTTTTCTATATTTATCATCAACCTTCACCTAGCAATCCCCCAAGCTACATGCATACAATAGGCAGATGATTCCACACTTATATGCCAGCCACATCTATATCTGAACTTCACTCCCTTACCCAAAATGTGTTTAACACAGTTGAAAAATGGTTTACACAGCGCTCTCTCCTTCTGAACCTCCAAAAAACTAAACTCCTCTTTTTTACTCCTACTTGTAAGTCCCCCCAGAGTAGACTTCACAGTAACATCCAATAATGGTAGTCTCATATCCCCAGATCCAACTACCAAACTACTAGGTATCACCATAGATAACAACCTTAACTTCGACACCCATATTAACAATACTCTAAAATCTGTTAATAGAAAACTAGGCTCTCTCTGCAGGATCAAACCCTTCCTCTCTCCTGCAGCTAGAATAACTATTGCTCACACCCATCTAATTTCTACTCTCCTCTATGCCTCACCCATATATACTAATCTCTCAAAAAACAACCTTAATAAAATGGAAAACTCCTACAATAACATAGCCAGATTTGCTACAGGTAACCCTTTCAGAACCCACCACTGTTTAATCTAAACCAGCTAGGATGGCTTGAATTACAAAATCAGCTTAAATTCCACCAACTGACCATTGCCCATAAAATCCTTTACCAACCTACCAATGCCCCTATACTATCTACCCTCATTACCCCCTACAACAATCTAAAGACCTTACGATCATCACATAAACTTCTTGTAAATATTTGTAAATCAAACAACAGGGCTGCGGACTCTCTTTTCTCTAATGTTGTTGTTGTTAATACTGTTGGAAAATCCTGGAATCTTCTTCCTAACGAACTTTCCTCTCTTCCCTCTATATCACTCTTTAAAACCAAATTTAAACTTTTCCTCAGAACACACTGGTTGGGCCCCTGTACTAAACCTAATTGATCAACTAGCTCTTCTTACTTGGTTCAACCTACCCTCCACTTCTCAGTAATCAGGTTCCTTTTCTTAATAACAACTTACCTTGTCCTTCTATACTATTACTTACATCTTCAGAAGCTCATTAAGGAGACTACTTTTACTAATATATTGTATAATTTCAGCTTCTACTTTTTCTTTATGACTACTTGTATACTAATATATTGTATAATTCAGCTGCCATCATTTTCTTTATGATGTATTGCAACTACAATTTGTATTGTACTAATTGTATCTGTATATTTGCACAATGTTATGAACGAATGACCTCTTTGATTATTCTCTGTACTGCATCTGCAATGTCCATTGCATACATTAATTTTTGTATATGTGATTTTGTTTGTTTCCTCGGAGCTTATCTCCCCGGGCCTCTACTGAAAATAGACATATATTCAGTTAGACTAGCCTGGTCAACAAATGTAAAATAAAAAATAAATAAATAAAAAATTGTGGCCCACAGGCTGCCCATTGGACACCCCAGTGTTAGAGATTCCTGCCATGAACATAGCAGGTATTGCTTTACTGTTTGCTGTATAAGACCATACAGCTGCCATTAATGCCTTCTAATCCCAAAAAACATGAATTTGTTAATTTCTAGGTCATGGGAAACACCCTTTGAAGACTTAACACAGTTCATTACTGACATGCAGTTAGAAAAAAAAAAGTTTGTTCACCATCCAGATATTGTACCGAACAAAAAGCATTGAAATGGTACCTGCTCCTAGTTCTTGTTTTTCTGACAATATACACTCTGCATGGTCCAAGGTTCCACCTGCATTAACCCCTCATCTCCCAGTCTTCATCAGAACTTTGAAAAGGTCTATTCTGTGGGTTAAGTCTTGGAAATTGGATCCATTATTCCGTCCTTACTCACCACTGTTTTCCCCTTACATCTACCATAGCTTTATAAATTTTACAGGCAGATGAAATAAAACTAGGCTATCTTTAGAAAAACATGCTGACTTCAACAAAGTTAAACGTTGATTAATAGTGTCCATCGTAAGTAAATCTACTGAGACAGAAAAGAATATTGTGGCAAGAAGCTTTCTTGTTAGAATAATGTTGACAGCTACTGAGATTACACAAAGTCAAAATCTAATACTGCAGACCACAAATACTAACATAAGTACATGAAACAAAGCACTGGACAGCTTACGAGACACCTTCTGGAATATTCTTTCCAATCATAATTCACAGACTCTAAATTGACTATAAAATAATGCAGTTATCATCCAGTGCCACATTAGACAGTTACTTTTCACAATATTTTCATGGTCTGCACCTGTCATTTTTCTTTACTCGACAATGCTGCATTCATTACAGAACTTGTAATAAAAGCAAGGAAAAAATGCAGTGGCATATGTACATGTTTCTTACTGTTTCTCCTATGCAAGCAATGTTCATAGATTCATAGGTGTTTACTAGGCCACATTAATATTTTTTGTCTATAACAAATCAGAGTTGTGCCCTTATCCAAGCTTGTAACATACAGCTACTGTACGCAAGTATTATAAAACAAAAATATATTTTCTGGCGTAGGAAAAAGGCCCAACATACATAAATCCATTTGACATTTGTAATGTCTAAAATAATTCTTATAGAGAGAATCTATCAACAGTGAGCAGCTGAGCTCATGGGGGATTCCTTGGCAGGAAAGAATGTGTTGTGCATCTGTTTTATGCTGGGGAATACCAGGCTGCTGTGGCCTCAGAATAAATGTGTTGACATGGATCAGGTGCATGAGGCATTAGGCTTGGTCCTGCAGAAGTTTAAAAAAAACTTTGGCAAATCTTCCTTATTCTGAAGCAAATTTTAATCTTATGTACATGCTTAATTTTGCCACTCTGGTATTTAAGCACACTATCAAATATGGCTAAAATGCTGTAAATGCTATCTCTAAAGCAGCTGTATCTGGTATTGTTATGACAAGACATGCTTGGTTAATGTCATACTCCTTTCCCGAAGATGTAAAAGCTTGGTTATTAAATATCCCTCTAGACAAAGTGTTGCTGTTTGGTAATGCTTCTTCTGAAGTTTTATAAAAGAAATTACACTTGGTCTTGATAAATATGCAAAAGCAACCTTTAAAGCAGGAAAGCTGCAACACCAAGAAAACATCAGTTTGAGAAAATAATGTGATATAGAAGAACTCGAGCAAGAGGGAGTGTATACATATTTGGGAATTGATGAAGGATCAACAATAAAATATGAACAAATGCAAATAAAACTCAGTAAGGAATGTCTTAGAAGACTTAACTTAATCCTGAAAACAGCAATGACATCTAGGAACAAAGTTCAAGCTATAAACTAATTTGCTCTTCCTGTCCTAACTTACAGTTTTGGAGTGATTGACTGGCCCCAAAAGGTGCTGCACAGTTTAGATAGGAAAATAAGAAGGATGCTTCATACACATCAAATAATTTATAAAAATCAGTGCATATCAAGATTATATATTCCCCATTCTGTAGGAGGCATGGGCCTCCTTGAAATTGATTATATGTGTAGATCTGCAATCATAGGACTGTGTTCCTATCTGCTGACCTCACAAGCCCCAAACATAATTGAAACATGAGGAGAATAATTCTAAGATGACTTCCCTGCTTAGTTTAGCAGAAGCATACTGGCGTCAAGCGGGAATGGAAATTAAACCATTAGTAGATAAATTCAGGCAGCAACTGAATGTGCCAAAAAACAAAATAAAGAATATAAGGAAAAGGATCAGATGAGAAGGCAAGAAATGTGGAAAATGCATAAATATAGATGAAGTATTTAAAACTCTTGGAACAACCTCATGTTGATCAGGACTGAATGCAGGAATGGTTAAGGAGAGGTGAATTTAAACCAAAAAAATGAAAGGTTAATATTGGCGGCCCAAGATAGTGGACTATATACACATTGGTTTACAAAGTCCATTAAACATGTGTCAGAAACAGACAAAAGTAGGTTTTGTAAAGCAGTATTGGGAACAGTCATACATCTTGTTGATGGTTGTGATATACTAATGGCAGAAGGACTGTATACTGAAAGACATAATAATGGGGCAGGATGGTTACATTGGGGATTGTGCAAACATTATAATATTGAAGTAGCTGAAAACACTGGAAACATGAGCCACAAATCATTATAGAAAATAATGAAGTTTATATCACATGGGATCACCCAATACCAACAGTTCAAAAAATAGATCCGAGAAAACCAGATATAGTAGTTCATGAAAAGAAGACAAAATAGCATTGATCATTGAAATTGAAGCACCCATTGACTACAGTGTCTTATGTACAAAGAGACACAAAGTCATAAAATACCGGGATTTGCAGGCAGAAATTAGAGCAATGTGGAAGAAGGATACCCAGACAGTTCCAATAGTAGTAGGAGCAATGGGTCTTATAAAAAAATAATTTACAATCATACTTAGATATGTTAGTGATATATGTAACTGTGTACGAACTGCAGAAGGAGTCATTACTGGTCACATTGCAGGTGCTGTGAAGAGCACCTCTGGCTAACATCAAAGAATGAAACAATACTAATTTCACGACCCTTAATCATACTTTGACTTAGGAATGAGGTCCATTCCCGTCATGGTATTTGAAACCCAAAAGACTTGGAGAAATTAAAAAAAAGGAGATAAACAGCTTTCCTTATCTCCAGTTCCTAAGTTTCAAAGGAAGTATTTATCTAATCCAGGGCCCTTTTTTCATAAACCTTGCATATCTGGTTAGCAGAAATCTTATGGATCCCAAGAATCCAGTACTCAAAATAAAAACTTCTGACTGTCCTTTCTCCAACACACTTCCTCCCCCACTCCCTTCCACGCAGTGACCTTCCTCAGAAAATTGTAGGAAATATAAACACAGGTACTTGGGTACTAACTCTAATGGGCATTCTTCCTCACTCCATCAGGAATCTCTCAGTCCCCAAAGGACTGGCTTCACCTCATTCCTCCAGTCCTTTTAGATTAGCAGCTTCAGGGAGGTCATAGATCCTGTGCCCTCAACTTAATGGGGAAAATACTTTACTTAATACTTATTCTGGTACCAGAAAGAGGGCACTCAGAGTACCATTTTAGGTTTATCCGGTATAAATACTTTTCATGCAGATTCCAAATTTCTAAATTTTAACACTACAGTCTATATTCTGTCTACCTCCTTTCAAGCCTTTTTGTGCACTCTGAACCTAAAATATGCTTACTTGTTTACTTCTTTGCCTTTGGACTTTCTACTGCTCCAAAAGTCCTTATCAAATGTCTTGCTCCAGTGATAGCTTCTGCAGACTTCAAGGCATATATATTTTCTTTATGTGGATGATTGCTTGATCTCAGCCACAACCAGTCAGGAATCTTTAACAGCATTAGGGTTCACAATAATATTTTTTTGCAATCTGAGATTTACTCTAACTTGAAAAAGCTATCCCTGCTAACATCTTACAGACTATTTTTTTCTGGGATGTCTTTAGACACCTGTCTGATGATTGACTTTCTTCCCCTGAAACGTTGCAAATGTATCTGTGATGTCCCTCCTCTGGGTACTAATTAAGGATCCCCAGTCCTCACCACTGACACCAGTGTGGAACATTCACTTGGGATAGAAATAGATACACACAGTAATTTCAGATGCAGCTGTCTGCACCCCACACAATTTCCCTTAAGTGCACAGAGGGAGCACACTCAGTCCTGGAGCTGGGTTTTCCTCTCCAGGCCCCAAATAAGACTTCACCTTTCTCTCTGCAGAAAACAATGCTTTGTGTCCCTCTTCCAAGTAGCTGACACACACACACACACACACACACACCCTCTCTTGGGAAAGGCTGGCACAGATTTACTAGTTCTGCCACATCCACCCAGACTATAAGGGAGATTCACTACCACCAGCCAGCTATGTTAAAGCTGTTGCCAGGGTACCCAGTTACTCTCAGTAAAGTTAATACTTATACAAATGGTAGTGTTTCTAAGCACAAGACCTTCAGGAGCATGAAGCCTACAGTGCCACCAAATAAATGCAGTTCCTCTCAATGGTTAAACTATCTTCTAAAACACCAGTCACAATAAAAGGTATAGATATATTTAATAATAAATAATAAAATAGAAAATATGAAAATACTGAATATCTATTTACAATAAACACCCGAGTTTCAATCACAGGAAATATTAAAAATAACACAGGTGGAAAAATTCACACAGATACAGAAAAACAATACTTAACTGATCACACTATATTTTCCTGACTGATCTACTATTTCCTACTTACCTAACAGAGCAAAGCAAGTTGATGTGGGTGAGTGGTCTTGTTGTCAGGTCCAAGTCAATGCCAGGATTTCCTCTTAATCATGATGTTCATACTTCACAGAGCTGTTCCTTCAAAATTTATATTCTCAGAAAAAAAATAATTCAGTGAAACTTCAAGTAACCCCATCGGCATCTGGTCCCCTGAGGATGTTACTCTTTGAAATAGTCACCACTGTGGAATCAAATAATTTTGTTTCTAGATAGAG